>NC_051155.1:160072683-160248357 GCF_013339745.2 Dermacentor silvarum | reverse complement strand
GGCTGCGTGGACGGCTGCCGGACTTCGCTGTTCGACCTGCGGCAGAGGTGAAGAAGCACGTGCAGAAACCCAAGGCTTCTGCCCCACTTCCAGTCTTGGACAGCGGAGACACCATGCACATTTTAGATGACTCTCGGTGGACAATCAAAGCCACAGTTCAAGACCGCGTCGATTCCAGGTCTTACATGCTAAGGACCGAAGAAGGCCGCACCATAAGACGAAACAGGCAGCACATCCTCAAAACACAGGAAAGGTTCATGCTGCGAGACACGGATGAGGAATATGAAGACGGTGTGCATGCGCAGGATGCAGGGCAACCACAGTCGACAGGTCCTACATCGAGCAGTATCTTCCGGCCAGGCTCAACCAGAGCAAGCGTGGTTGACCTTCCAGAGATGACGCCAGATACTGACAATGCTACGTCATCAACTACTGCTCACTATCCGAGTGTGATGCAGGACAAAGAACCCGAGGAAGGTGGCAACTAGGCAAATGACAAAGGTGTGGCAGGGGCGTGCAGTGATACGGGACAGAGTTCTAGAAGATTGACTCGCATCAAGCGCCCGCCATCGAAGCTGTCATACGCAAAGGACTTCGAACAATTTGTGTAGCTTATCGAGTGTAATTTTTTTCATTTTTTTCATGTCTATGTTGAAGTTTCGGCATTTTGTTTCGGTGTTTTGTTTTGCTTATTACAGTCGGTTTACTGCAGTGCCCTAAGGAAGGATGATGTATCGTCATATGGTCTGGCAACTCTGGCCAGATGTGTAGTATAAAAAGGAGCACGGAATAATAAACGAGGACTTGCCTTGTCAGCCCATCACTCTCTGTCATCACACAAAACAGTGAGTAACGAAAAACGCGGCAGTAGTAGATAATTTCCGCTTATTTTCCACATTCCGCCCCGTCGGAATGTCGCCACCAAAGGCTGGCAATCTAACCCGCGACGAAGTGCTCAGAAGCGCAATGTCATAGCTACTCGGCCACTGCGGCGGGCCACTGCGGCGGTAGCCCCACGGGAATAGGGCCACCATGGCTGGAGCTGAACGCGCGACGTCGTATACTCGGCAACGGAGAGGCATAGCCACTGAGTCCCAACGGCGGGCATGTTCCTTGTCTTTACTTCTCCTTCTGCCTTTCTCGCAGCGACGCTGGAAATGCAGCAGCGCTAAATGATAGACGGACAATAGCTTGCGCTGAAACACGGGCTCTCGTGCTTCCTGTCAAAACACCGCAGGCGTCTTACACATAGATCGGCGGAAGCCAGGTAAACAAAAGGTAGGGGCTTCCTTTCTCGCAGAAAGCACGTGTGGTACTCGGGCGATTCACGGCGTCTCACACGCTCAGTCTAAACAAAGGAGGCGGGGGAACTAAAAAAGAAAACAACGCGTGCATATTGAATCTCGCGGAAAGAGCATGGGTATAGTCATTAAGAGTCACAAGCCAAGGAAGAAAGCACGTGATTGTTTTTCAAGTGCGAGGAGAGGAACAAGTCTCTAATGGAGATCCCCCTTGCTGAAGCAATAGCATGTGCTTGTTGCTGTGGCTGCTGCCAGGAGATGAGATGCACTCTTTGAAGAATTTTGCGTGTGTCGTAGCCTGTTGAGAAGGGCAAGCCTAATATGTGCCTATACAACAACACGGGATCTCCGAGCGCGGAAATATTCCGGTTCCTCGGTTAGTAGGAACAACCTTTATATGAACGCTAGACTCGTTGTTAAAACTACAAAGAGAACGTCGCAGAGACGAGGACTGCTTAGGCACAGTAAAAAAAATCAGAAATAAAGGATGTCATTGGCACCCCTATTGCTGGTGCTATGATGACGACCGCATAACTGGAAGTTCCCACAAAATGTAATGAGCCTTGCATGTATTTCCCGCAATTCATTGTTTACTTAGCTCCATAGATCTCTTCTTTCACCTTGCACGCCCAGAGGTGTTAGTGACGCTCACCCAGCTTTATCTTTCAATTACAGGAAAAGTTTTCATTACGCCTAGATGAGACGCTGTAACGACCTGCGAAGCTTGTTGATCGAGACTGTGTACGTATTGTATGCACGTGAACGTTAAGAATTTTCGCAGTACCTGAGGCTCCTATAATATAGTGCAATAGTTCCAACAAGATTGAGAATACTACGTGCTTACTCATGGAAGAGGATATCAATTCACAGAAAGTATTTTATGCTACATCTAATCTGAAACGAAAACCTAGACCATGTACAATACAACGAGGAGTCCGAAAGGTGGTCGTTCACACAACCCTAGCCTTTGGAAACTTGGTGAATCAGATTAGGAACCAGGGATAGGGGCTTTTTGGATAACATACAGCAGAATAGCCGCAAGTTTTATCTTCAAGGCATGCTGTTAAAGTAAGAACCGGCCACAGTTGAGCAACGGAAGTCGGTGGGATAATTGCGAAGAATGAAGAGTAATTTCGTCTGCCCATGGTTTACTGCACATATTTAGGGTCGGAACTTTCGAAACACCCCTTTCTATAGTGTGGCAGCAATACAAGTCAGAAAAAAGCAGCCACGCTGGTGACGGGTATCTAGTTGTTCCCCAAAGTAGATTTCACATCATCTTTCAATGCCTTATCATTATGATGTCAAAGTGGAAAAAAGTGTGAAGTGTACAAATTATACAGTGTCCCAGCTATCACGCAGCACGAAAAAAAAAAAAGAGGAACGGCGTCACGCGAAGCAAACCTAGTGCGTATTGCTTCCAGTACGGTGGAGTAGCCGCCAGTAATATTTTCGTTACTGAGATTTAATTAGGTATTTGTAAGTAATTATCTTACTCGAGAAGTGCTGTCCTAATTTACAAAGTGTCAATGAGAAAATTGTAGAGCAACATGAAAAACTCCCGATACAGCTTTCTGTTGCTCAATACTTGCTATATAAAAGTGTTTCTCCGAGCGTGAAAGAATCCCGCGAATACACGCAAAGTGGCTTGAGCGCCTAGTCGCGCGCCAATTCTGCGTATTCAGCCGGTTGCAGCCACCTCATTTTGCCAGCCATCTGAGCTCGTGATTCGAACACCCTGATTTTTGTATGGTTACTTCTAAATCAACATTTGCCAGCACAGAATGATCTTTAACATATCCGAAGGAAGTTGTTCACCTTGATAGTTCATTATCTTTGGCTCTGTAAAAATTCTTTATGCTCCATGAAGCAATCATGTTTCCTTGAGGTTCATGAGAATAAAATGCAACATTCTCCACACGAGCTTCTTTCATGCAGCCCTAGGTTGCTCGCTTTTTACTCGCATCGAGTGCGAGGCTCTTTAATCTCAAGTCTTTTATGCGACAGGAAGTCGACGAGAAGCCACCTAAATGCAAATCTACGTCGCGGAACGCAAAAATAAAAAAAAGAGCGACAAGTTGGGCGGTCGAGTTCAAGTCCCCTATATGGCGCTTCACGCTTGACACGCTAATGGCAGTCGGAATTGGTGGGTCGCGTGGGAAGGCTGAGCTGAGGCTCTGCTGGACAGCCACATTAGGCGTCAGAGCTAAGAGAGACGCAGCGCCTGACCCAGCAATCGTTTCGCATGGCAAAAATGCAGAGCGCTGTAGCCTTCCAGGAAGCGCTGGCTAAACCAAAAATATATTGAAAGAACGACCTCATGCTTCGCTTTTTTGTTGTCTAGGCGACAGCCAGCGCTTCGTGAAACGTGATTGTACTGAAAGAAAAAAGGACAAAAATGAATGCGGCTACTTCGTGCCTACTATATAAAACACTGATGTATCCACGTGTCAAAGGCAGTGTATAGGTCACGTGTTATCGGCTCACTTGATTGCGTGTGAAAAGAAGGAAACCAGGGCGACAACATTTCAAGCTGTATTTTGTCGAGAGTTCGACAGTATACCTTCCGGTTAGATAAAATGAGCGTGACAGCTGGAGCTCGTGGGTAGAAGGTCTGATTGGTCCAGTGAGGATTCCCAAGTTTTGAGTGGACATTTGGGAACCGCGCAGACAGCTACAAAGTTAACCGTACCTCAACTGCGCCTTATGTTTGTTTTGCCCTTGCAGTCATCATTTCCTGGGGCATATTCTGTTATATGTTGGGATAGAACTTAACCAATTTCCACGTGGTGTTGCTTGCGTTAACGCGCCGGAAGATAAAAAAAAATAAGTTGCGTTAGTAAGAAGTGTTCTCACAGCATATCCAAAATGACACCATAGATACGCGCATTACGCGCAGAAACTATTCCGGACCAATTGTAAGGTAGGGAAATCGACATCAGTGGCATATGGTTTGTGCCAGTTCCCTCAGCCGTAAATAGGTTACATTGATGGAAACAATCGAAATAAAAAAATCTGTGCTATCTACCGGATTGTGCGCGACCTACAGTCAGAACCAGGATACGAACGAATGCGACAGTGGCGCTTCAATCAACTTTTAAGAACAGTGTAAACAAAGCACTTCATCTAAAGCGGAAGTGCAGTATTGTTTCATCTTTTTAATGCTCTAGTCTCGAGATAACCATAGGTTTCGTGCACGGTGTAAGAATAATAAAGAGAGGTGCTGACACTATCCAGACAACGCGCACGAAAGCGCCGCCCGCTCGCGGCCAGATTATGTTCGACGCGGTTACTGCTCGGTCGGTGCCATCGTAGAGGGCGCTGCGGAATGCGGTCCCAGCCTCAGCAGCAAGGCGCGTGCTGCTGCTGCTGCTGCCTCTTCCTGCTTGCATGTGCGGCCGCGTGATTTTGAAGGCACACTTTTTCTTCGCGTCAGTTTCATGAGCTTGTGCTTCGGTAATGTCGCCACGGGCTCTCGACAAAGGTCGCAGTGGCCTTCTGAAGGGCGTTTGAAATGGGTAGAAAGTGCTTCGTTCCGAACTGCAAGTCTGGATACCGGACTTGTGCGGAGCGTGTGCCTTTATTCAAAGTGCCGTTCGACAGCGGTCGTCTAGAGCAGTGGCGCCGTGCAAATCTGAGGGCAGACCGAACTCTAATGCCAACCGACCATGTCTGCGGCAAGAAGTTTTCTAAGGATATGAGATCGACGGCATATTACACGGAGCTCGATAAAATGATGCTACTTGACGCGCCAAAGAGCCCTGTTCTGTCTGCAAATGCAATTCCCACCTTAATTCCGAACTGTCCAAATAACCTCACACGGTCAGATAAACCTCGAAAGCCGCTCTTGAAGAGAGAACCTCCTGTGTACCAGCAATACCACTGTGTGAGAAACTGGTGTGCGCCATAGTCGTTCGTGCAAAATTTTGCTGCAGGTACAATATATATATATATATATATATATATATATATATATATATTCTGGGTGTCTTAACTATCATGCGCCAATATTTAAAAATATGCAAATGTCACGTAGTTGGACTGAACCAACGTAATGTAGTATGACACCGCTTGGAGATACTCAGATTATTTTTTTGCATTCCGCCTAATTACATAATTATTTTCATTATTGATTATTCGACTTTTCTAATGCTATAATTAGATAAAAAGTGTAACAGCAACATGGAAAACTCCGGATACAGCTTTTAGTTGCTCAATACGTGATACATAAAAGTGCTTTCCGAACGTGAAAGAAACCCGCGAATTGCCGCGCCACTGGCCACTCGAGGCACTTTGCGTGTATTTGTGGGCTTCTTTCACGCTCGGAAAAACACTTATACGTAGCATGTATTGAGGAATAGAAAGCTGTATCGGGAGTCTTTCATGTTGCTCTACAACATTCTCATTGACACTTTTAATCTAAATATAATACTTGAGAAGTTGATTAATTGTTTAAGACGAATTACACCGAACGTTTCAACCGGACCCTGGGTGACATGCTGCCCATGTACGTCGCATCTGACCACACAGATTGGGACCTTATTCTACCATTTGTGACATTCGCCTACAACACTGCAACCCTGACTACCACTGGCTTTTCTCCCTAATTTTTGCTCTATGGCCGTCACCCATCCCACACCGTGGACACCGTGCTACCCTACCAGGCCGATCCTTCTGAGTGTGCGCCCGTTTCGACTGCAGCGCGTCATGCCGAGGAGTGTCGCAAGTTAGCGCGCCACTTCACCACCGCTGAGCAACATTGCCAGAAAAGGCTCCATGACGCTCACTGTGTGCAACCTGTCTTCTCTCCCGGCGACCTCGTCTGGCTGTCAGAACCTGCGAATGCTCCTGGCCTCTCCTCAAAACTTCTTCCCCGCTTCGATGGACCTTATCGTATTGTCCAGCGCACGTCTACGGTGAATTACGTCCTCGAACTGCTGACACCTCCCTCTGACCTCCGTCGTCATTGACCTGACATTGTTCACGTTGATCGCCTTAAGCACTACCGTGAGCCCCTCGGGGTCACTACTGTTTGAGTCGCCAGGATGGCTGCTTTGAAGAAGACGTACACCATACTCTGAAGATGATGCACACCACCAACAGCAGCAGCATTGTGATCGCTCCGCAAAAGACCACGCCGAAATTACGGTTCAGAACGCTGCCCGACGTAACTGTTTTAGCCGCCCGTTCAGTGCCAGTATATCCGAAGGATCTACATCTACGCCTGTTTCAATAAACCTCATGTCAGTGCAAACAATAAAAGGAGGCCGGCCCACGAAAGAGGCCGCGTTTCTACCAGAAAGCGCGCCTGATGATGATGATAAGTGGTTCTTGAGGGAAAGGGAAAGGTTGGCGCTATCTTCTGCAGCCCTTGAGGGAGCACGGCTCAGCGCCAACGGGGAGGGGTATTCGTGCATAGCGTTCACCACCAGCGCTTCCCGGTAAACATTACGGTTACATAAGCCGCAGTTGCCGGGAAGTGTGAGAAACAGTCAAGGATCTTTGAATGCTATCGCGTTTCCCTCTTGAAGGCGAAGCTTAAGCGTCCTCCAAATTTTATTCATGTTCGACTCAGTTCACATCAGTTCGCCTGAATTTGAAGGTTACACTTAAAAAAGTTGTCGCAGTTTCACCTGAAAGGCGAAGCATCAATTGCGATAGCAAATTTGTAGAGAGCTATACGGAGTAATGATAGTAGCTTTATCAGCTGTATAAACTTGGACATGCAGCAGCACCGGCAACACGCAGAACTGTTGTCGACTCCGTCGGCGCTTTGCCCGCGTTCGCTCAAAATGCGTGCAGCGTTGGTGATTGTTGCCGGAGCCTCTGATATAAATAGGCACTTGGTGCCGCAGCTAAACGTCGCCTCCCTTCCCTCCCCCTCCCGCCCCTCCCCCACGGCCTTTCGCGCGTCGGAAGAAGGCGCGTTTGCTCTACATATATGGTGATTGTAAAGAAGGAAAGAGACGCCTACTTCTGCAGCCCTTAAGGAGCACGGCGCAGAACGCGCGTTTGTTCTCCGCCGTGCGTTCACTCCCCGTGAAAGCGCGCGTCCCTCGCGCCCTTTCACTCGCACATACAGCGTTCGGCAAAGGCGCTGAGCCGTGCTCCCTCAAGGGCTGCAGAAGATAGCGCCAACCTTTCCCTTTCCCTCAAGAACCACTTATCATCATCGGCGACGATTTCATCTCCGTTGACGTCATACGGAACCTCACGGCGACGGCGACGACGACGCCGACGGCAGAAATCTGCTTTTGAGTGTCCATATAATTGCTATCGCAATAAAAATAATTTTATTTTCACGTTCCTACGGCCTACTTTTCTCCGGTTATCCTAGTATTCCATTTCCTCTCGGTCGTGAGCATTCTTGTCAGGTCCATGTAGATGTCAGGTACAGCTGGTCCAATAAAAGCGTGCTTTTACCTCATGGTGGAGGTTATTGGTATTGTGAAGAAAGCGCATACTTTGGATAACCTGTAGCACAGAGGATAACAGCGTACTCCGTCATCTGTGAAAAGAGCCAAATTTTGGTGAATTTATAACCCGCAAATTTGTTCATGAAATGTTCCTACCATGCCACTCTGTCGCGCCTTATTGTTTTCGCTAAAGAGAAGTCGTTTAAAAAGCTATATTAGTCCATCCTTTTCATTGGTTCCTAAAGTACTTCGTAGTCATTCACGAGATTTCTTTCTTATGCCCAGCTCAGCACTCTGTTTTTTTTTGACAGCACAATCGACAAGATCCTCAATCAGCTACGTCCAACACATACAATGGATGCTAACATATACGGGGTGTTTAGGAATATCCATTTGATATACTGTTAAACAAAGGAAAAGCAGTGGTTTCCTTTCGCATTGTTTCTATCTCTGCGGTAGACGTATTAAAGTAACTGTATATAGTAACTGGCAGTCATTCCAGAATTTTCTAAGCGCCACCTAAGCAAAAAGCTGCAATGCCTTCTACATTCATAAACCACTACTAGGTAGATATAACTTCGAGTTGTAATACTATGCCAAAGAATGTCTCGGCTCGAATGTATGTCATCTTATCATCCTTCATTCACGGCCGTCTGATCCCACTGGTCACGCGTGGAGCGTCGCTGTGATTAACGAAGCTATTAATGAAGAAATGCTATACCAGAAGGTGTCGCTACAAAACCGCGTCCCCGGGCCCAGCAAAGTAAACTTGTAGTGTCACGTGTACTTCCATAGAAGCAGTTGTCTTAAGTTTTCTTTAGGGGCTGTCTTCTCCTGACAACTGGAGATTGGACGAGGAAAGCTCTTTCAACATCGGGGACACATTTGTGACGCTTCCTTTCTGAGGCTTTCTATAAGGAGAGTAAACGAAATTCAATGAAAATGGTGAAATGCCAGCACCCCACGCCGGGAGACTGGCAAGCAAGTGCTTTCATGACACACGCCTCCACCAATGACGGATGTTCGCATTAGAAAAAAAAAAGTGAGCAACTAGAGCTGCTGAATAACGGCCTGAAGGCATGGCATCGTAAGTGATACTTTTCCCAATTCTCACACTGTCGCTTCGAATCGACTCAGCAACGCCGGCACGCGCTTGCCCTGGCACTGTACAAAATTAACGATGGGACTTCAGAAATGATTGTCCGCTGATCGGAATGCGGACTGACAGGCAGAAATGCTTGCACACGAGCAGACCCATACTGATGTGAACTCTGTGCACCATGCTGACTTTCTTGCCAGCTGAGAACATGTGTTGCACTACTGTTCGACACAAATGAAGACACCCGTTCATTACTGAGAATGCACAAGTTTGAACACCCGAACATGTAGACCTACTTTTTGAGTTACATCTGGGCATCAGAGTCCATGACGCTCAGGGAGTTGACATGAACCCTGTAAAAGTTCTTTGATTCACTAGTCAAGCTGAAGTTTGGCTATCGTTTTCGCGTACATACGTAAGTTCTCTTCGTTCGTTCTGGGTCACATGTTTTACATCGGGGACATACCCAGCGCTGCGCTGTTGCAATATTAATAAAAATAAATAATGGGGTTTTACGTGCCGAAACCGCGATCTGATTATGGGGCACGCAGTAGTGGGGGACTCCGGAAATTTGGGCCACCTGGGATTCTTTAACGTGCACCTTTAACGGCTGTTTTCACATTTCGCCTCCATAGAAATGCGGCCGCCGTGGCCGGGATTTGATCGCGCGACCTCGTACTCAGCAGCACAATACCATAGCCACTGAGCAACCACGTCGGGTGTGAAATAATTATAGAAAATGTGGTTGTACCAAGTCTATTTTGTAGCGTTAGCTACACTGGCCTAGCCAAGCCCGTTTCGCGCGGCACATCAAGAGCCGTGCTGCGCATGCGCAAGGATCAGTGATGTCACACGGCTTGCGCACCGGTGCCACCGGAGCCGGCACCTCTCGTGCACTCCGCCGCCGCCGCGCGCGACTCACCGCCGCCGGCTGCGCATTCCAGAGGAGTGACGTCGTAGCCGTGGTAGACGCACTGGCGCCGGCGCGCGCTCGCTGTGCAGTCGCCGTCTGACATTGCGCTGGAGCCGCTGCGCTTCTGACTGGCGTTTGCCAGTGTGGTATAGCCATGGAGAAGGAGAGCGCAAATGCTGCTCAACAGCGCAGAAGAACGGAGAAGCTTGACTCATCGGATCCCGAAGTAGTTGCCTGACAATTAGCGGTTGAGCGTAGGATACAACCAGGAAAGCTAAGAATAATCAGCTGAACCTTTGCTAACGCAACGTATATCCTGGCATAGCCGAGCTAAGCCACTGCAACTTTTTTCGAAGATAGCGACGAAGATTTATACATCGTGTTCCTTCACAGCGTTTAATTGCCCAAGTGTGCTTAAATGAAAAATTATAGCAAAATTGTCTTTTAAGTGAAATTTGCCGTTCAGCTCATCCGTTCTAAGCGTTTAATTTGTAGTTGTTTCTGTGAATATGAATCAAGGCTGGAGTTGCCCACGTGAAAAGTTACGTGCTTTACGGCCTAACATTTGTCTGCGGCTGCAATATGCACGCTTTTGGACATATACTTTATGAAAACCTCAGTACAGCGAGCACGTATTTATAGAACTGGTAAAATAATCGAAAACACAGTAGCCACAACCGGAAAAATTGAATTTCGGAGCAGCAAAGCGTAAGCGACGCAAAAGGCTGCAAGTAGGTGACAGTAAAATACCGAACGGGCCTCTTTTATAAACCCAGCCTCTTCGCAGATCATTGTGAAGTCCCCCCTCCGCCAACCGCCATATACTGCAGCTGCTTTAGTGCTCGCTGTGACTGGGCTGGTTAGTGAATGCAATGTCTTCATTACAGCAGGAAGCAAGAATGCTTTCGCGCGTGTGTTCAGGAAACAGGCTTCGGAATTAGAAAGGAACGTGCAAGTAGATATGGTGTTAATGTTGTTTTTACTGCTCCCAGTAAGCTAGGTAAGATATGTGCTGCCGTGCCGAGAAAAAAGAAGCAGGTGAAAGGCAAAAAAAGAACAGATATTTGTCCAGTGAAGCACATCAAGAACAACAATTTTACTGACTGTCGTATGGGTGTGGTATATAAAGTTCGCTTTAGCTGTGGCCATTTCTACGTTGGGCAAACAGGGCGGTGTATCAATCAGAGGCTATTGGAACATAGAAGGTCCTTAAGCAGTGGATCGCCTTCTAATCTTTCCTTACATTGCCAAGACTGCCAAGATCATAACGACACGCCCGAGTTAGATGAACGCGCGATATTGCATAGGCATGAGAATGAAGGTACGCGTCTTATGGTCGAGGCTTGGTATATCAATAACGGTGGAAGTGCGTACTTCGGATACCTTACACAAGGAAGACATCAAATGCCTTAACAGTTCTCTCTCATGTAGACCGGCACGTGCACCAGATTGACACGTGGTGCTACCATTCCAGAGCATGCGCAGATGACTTTTGTGTCTTCTTTACGGCGTTCGTGTTGTCCACTTCTCTTCTTTTGTGTCCGTGTCTGCACACCTTACCTTTTTGCATTCGGAATTAGTCTTTCTTCCATAAAAAGCCGCAGAAAAAAAAGAAAGTTATTTTCAATTATTAGCGAACTCTTTTCGGGACAGCCTGTGAATGAAGCTTGCAACCAGTGTATGTAGGCTTGCACAACTTTATATCCCCGGTGTCTGCTCCTCCTCGCTCTGAACGAACGTAGGAAGAACAACGCGCCTCAGAAATCTTACACGTGAAGACAAGAGTTGGCGACTGGCCGCGGTTAAGCCGTGCTTTAAGTAGATCTGCGCGATTGAAAGAAATCGAAAGAAAAATAAGTATTGTTGACGTAGTAAGTGTTCATTTTTACTGTCATCGTGAGCTTCGTATGTTAAGTGATGGCGCTGTTTTGTTCACGCTGTTGTATAGAAAGTTTCTTTGCAATGTTGGTGTTTCATATAGTGTTATGTAGAAGTGTTAGGCACATGTGCAAAATATACATGTATGTCATGTGTGTGCGTTCTATGTGTATGTTACATAGTACAGTATGTTTTATGTACTGTGATATGTTACAAAATATAAATGTCGTATACCACCCCCATAAGTACACAAATTCTTAATAGACAAGGAGCAGCCGGGGCCGCACTTGGGCGCCAACGTTCCCTTATCATGTCCATTATAAAAATGAAATTGCTAATATTGTGGTTAAAGATATACAAATAGATATAAAGAGAAACAAAGGGAATAAGTAGGCTGGGTGTTACATTCCGAAAGAGGCCTTGCCATGTTGTACTTTTTAGGGAGGAAAGGATATCAAAATGAGCGGAAGAAAAGCATGAAGAAAAAAGGAGAAAAGGAGATGAAAAGATGGCAAGACGTAAATTAGGGGTAGACAAGTCTGCGTAAAGAGTAAAAATTCCGGATAACGCTGCTAAATGAAGCATGAACTATAGCCAGAGAAAATGCCTCAACTATCTTTCGGCAGGTTAGCTGCGCTCCCCAAAGCTTGAGGGGAGAAAAATGATCTCCCAGACGTGCTGATCTTCAGAGCTCTTTCGTGCATAGCTAAATATTGATCGCTTAAATGACGGATGACTGCTTTAAACCGCAAACGTTTTCGAACCATAAAATCCGCGGAAACTCAAATTTTTTTGCAGTTAATGCACCTACCCTCTAACAGAAGCACGCTGCTTACAGTTCTTTAAAGGATAGCTCCATCGGTAATCTAAATCCCTCGTTGACGGCCCAAGTTCCGAAGAAAATATTTTGTTATTATTATCAACTTCCCTACTCAAAAAAATTTCAGGGTTGACTGGCCAATAGTTCTTCATTTGCGGACGCCTGTGTGCGGGCAGTAGTGTGTAAATACATTTTGTCAATTAAATAAACAAATAAAATCAAAGAGTGGGCACATAGCAGGTCTTAGCAGATTTGAAGTGAGCAATAAATTAAATAGCAATCTCCTTTTAAGCCGTTCCTCGAGATTATTTGTTGCTTCTCGTAAGCGTGTTCTCGTAAGTGCTTGAAGCGTGCAATATTAGGGAAGTTAGTAATAATGCAATCAGGAAAACACTACAAAGAGAAGCAGTTGTAGCGCTAAAAGCACAGAGGCAGAAAAAGACCCTGCAGGCGTGTATGTCTCCCTGGTTCTCCTTCGGTTCCTGTCCCTTTAGCGCTATAACTGGATCTCTGTCATGCAATAGCAACAAGCATACATTCTGCTCTAGCAGAAATAGTATAAAAAAGCAAAAAAAGGACAATTCACATTATGTGCTGTTTTGTAATATGCGCTCTTGTAAGAGCACTGCACGCGCTTATAATGAGTCGGTATGACCTAAAACCCTGCATGCTATAGAGCATAATTATATACTAGAGCTGGCGTGGGCACAGCTATAATAAGCCCTTGCAGGAGCCATTAAAGCACATCCTGCTCATCACGCTAAATCATTACAGGCCTATACATGCCTCTTTAAGTAGGTTTCTTCTTGATGTTCCTGGGCCACAGAATACATTGCGATATAGCAAACAAGGAGGATCAAATAGGTAATATAGCGCAGCACCCTGCCAGCCTTTTGATACACGCATTTTCAAAGTCGTGTGCCAATTCTTCACAATACTTCGTGCGCACACAGGAAGCAGTCTTGCTTCATCCAACGAGAGCTGTTCAAACACGTGGCTGCACATCTCACACTCCACGATGAGCCTTTAATGAGTGCCAGGGATCAAAGTACCCGCGCGCTTGTTCCCGCTTTCCACGATCGCTGTGTATCGCTGTCAGTTTCTGTGCGCGCGTCCTACAAAGCAAAAAACTAGACAACCAAAGCAACTTTGGTTGTTTTTAAAATCTGGAGGCACCTCAGGTGCCATTACAGATTTGAAAAGCGTGCAGTTGTACAGTGATGATCAATAGTTCACCACAGAGTGATTATAAGTCCGTACAAAAAAGCGAATGAACACAGGGCAGGTTTTTAAATGACGCGTCGTAAGTAGTCATTATGCGAGTCAATGAAGTTTAACAAGATTTATGCTCTGAATTTATAGGCGATATTATTGCACTCAGTTTGCACAGTTGACGACAACTATAGCAACACTGTCCTCTTGTCAGAGAAAATGTTGTCTATTCCGCATGCAAGGAAAGGACATTGGCTAGTTTTCTACATACTTTAGAAAATAAAAACGGGAGAGAACAAATCAGACAATCTCCACCCAGATATGTCAATATTGACACGCTTCATTCATTCATTTTTTTTTTCTCGTTTTGGGTTTGAACAAATTATCTCTGTTATCGAGTGGCTCGGCGTAAGACGCGTCTATAGCATCCGTAATTTCTGGAATGATGCACCTTCCTATTCAAAGTGCACTACAAGTTGTAGATGCCGAGTTGTGTTGCCCTGTCCAGGCACTTTCTCTAAGAACTTTCAGTGCTTTGACGCCACCTGTACGCTGTTGCTTCTTCTCGCGGTGACATCGAAACTAACCCAGGTTCGCATGAATCAGATATGGAAGTGCTGTTCAGAGGTCAAATGAACTTACTATCATGGACACCAGTGGTAAACGTTTGACGATTGTTCGCACAGATAAGAGTTTGAATTCTATCCAATGTATACGCTGAAGCGTCTTCCTTGGAACGTTGCGCAGATCCGACATTGTGAGGAAACTGCGGATGAGGTATCGACTGGTATGAGGGAAATTTGTGGTAAGCTAGACCACTTTAAAAGCCAAAGACGGTGTAGGGCTATGTTATCTCTAGAAAACAGGAAAGCAACACTTATACGTCCCGACCACTGCGCGAATGTGCAATGGAATATGCATTTAGCACTGCAGACGGGCGTTACCATAACGAGTCTCAAAAAAATTGTTGTGTCCGATGGAAAAAGTGGGGCACTGACAGACTGGTTATATTGCGTCTATTTACCTTTAATAAACAAGAAATCAGGTTTTTAGGCATACGCAGAAGTTCAAAGATTCAGAATCATCTCTTAGTGATGCCTACTTCAAAGGGATACGAGATAAAAGAAGGCACTTAGGAGAGCATGCAAAAGCAAAAAAAAAAGAAAAGAAGAGCAAGGAGCCACGTCGTAAAACTTTCTTCTGATAAGTCAATCATAGCCGGGAAGGCGTTTGCATGGGACACGGATGCGTAATATATCGTAAAAGCAAGGCGCTTGTGACAACTCTTCCAAAGGAGCGAACAGGTTCCCAGTTCTCGTGATATTGTTCGGCTTGTAATAAACTGCCATAGTGCGAAGAACAAGATCAATGACATAGACGCCCTTATCAAAGCAGTAAACGCTGATACCGTCACTGGTTCGGAATCTTGGCTTGATGTTCCGGAGTTGTTTTCCTGTATGTAGCAAAGAAAGATTAATTCATGGTGGCAGCGTTCTTATTTTAACACGAAAGTGTTTTATTCCGGGGTCCACCAAGACTTCACTGACGTATTTCCGTCACGGAAATACGTCATAGAACATAATACAAAGAAAGAAACCAGAAGAAAAAGTTCCACAAACATGCAAAATTTGGGAATCGAACCCCCGACCTCTCGGTCCGCGACGATAGATCGCCGAGCGTTTAACCCATTGCGCCACAAACGCATTCGCAGAGAGCTACACAGACGCGCCTTATATATCTAACACTCCTCCGTGTACCCGCGCTCTTGCTCGGGGCGGTGCCGCCGCCTACGAGCAGAAAAGAGAAGTACTGCATTATGACACTAAAGCCCGGGATACATGGAGCGAACTTTCTCGACGAACTTCACGCGTCAAGTAACGACGCGGCGACACGACGCAGGATGTTTGCTGTGTTGCAATACATGCGGCGAACGCCGCCGCGCGTTGGCCGCCGTGTTGGCGGCGGTCCCGGCCGCCCGCTTCGAACTGAATTTGGCGTTGTCCTTGTAGAATTCACTTAGTTGGAAGCAAATGACTGCGTAAACGGCTTTCGCTTAGTCTCAGGCCGCTTCGACGACAGAGTATTATGGATAACCTTGAGTAGTTTTCGAGATCGCTTCTCGTTTCGAACGCGTCTAAGCCTAGCGAAAGAAATATCCGATGCCAACGCCATCTATCGGGGAAGTCGGGAGATAGGCATGACGACAGCATGTGGCCTCTGAGATCAGAAGATTTCTGTTGAAGGTTGTTGTAGAGAGCTTGCACTGCTTGTCTGTTTCCTCGCAGATCAGCGGATATGGGATGTACAAATACAACGCGATTCCTGAGAGATCATACTAGGAACTACTCAATCGGTGCAGAGACATGCAGACACGGCAACACCAACGCGATTGCAGACGACGCGAAAAGGCGCGCGCGCGCGAAACACCAGCATGCATTGCGACCGGAACTAGTGCCTCCTGATTGGCTGTCGTCCACCGCTGCGCGCTAGACGCTTCCGGCGGCGGCGTTCGCCCGACGAAAATGTTTGGACAGGCAGATCGGCTGCGGACGGCAAATTTCTTGACGCCGGCCGTCGGACGTTCGCCGCCCGACGAAGTTCTTCGCTCGGACGCCGGTTATTCGCTCCATGTATTCCGGCCTTAACGCGCACCGACAGTGAACGCTTCGGTGGTCTCAGCACTACGACGCCTCGATGCCAGCATTCGAAGGGACGCTGGCATCAAGAAGCACTACCAACGCCACCTAGGTGGCGTTCACCGTACTCAGCACAGCGGAGCGTGGCCTCCGCAATTAGCTCTGAAAATGTTTCTGAAGTTGATCGCGGAGGCTGCAATTACGACGCGCTGTACGCGCTGATTTGACTCGGTGACGATTCAGTTACGTGCTTTGTCTTGCGCGTTGTATTAGTGTGTCAGTTACGTGCTTCGTCTTTCGCGTTGTGCTAGCGTGTGCAGCGTAGTGCAGCTTCCATATGCACGACGGTTGCTCATGGTCATCGACGTTGGTAGTCGTGATGGAGGAGACGTGCCACCAGGCGTCAGCGTGGGTGCATCAACGCCTAAGGGCGCTTTAGCCACAAAACACCAATAGACATTATATATCAATGTGCAATAAACATTACACTACTTCTGTGAAGACACGTTTCACTTTCGTGTTCTATACCGATTCCTATATAAGAGGGATCAACCACATTTTTTCTTAAAGGCTTTCCCAAACGCCACAAAATTACTGCTGAAAACAATTGAACTGAATGTGTTTGGCGCTGTGTAACACAGAGATACTTAGACCACTCCCACAGAAGTTTCTGCGTGATTTGTTTTTCGGAACACTTTTTTTTCTTGTTTGTGCATATATTTACACATTGCGGTGAAACCATACATTTTTCTGTCTTCAGCCGATGTATTTTTTTGTAGAGACAGCTTAAACGTCTTCGAATTTACCACCGAACCAGCATCACGTTATCATTTACCGTTATGTTTTGAGAAGTGTCTGGAAAGTCGGCTGTAAATGAATCCGAAATAAACCAATCATTCTGCCGGTGTCGGCGCGTGCGTACTAGAGAATGCATTTTGTCGTTGCACTTTTCTCGGTAGGTTTTAGTCCAAAGCAACACTGCACGACCTCATGATCACTTATTGGTTTTAGTACATCTGTACATCTGGCAATTAATGCCCCCCCCCCTCCCCTCGCTTACTACGAATACGCATTTTGAGAACTGGGATATTATCTGTTGTACAGCATCACTTAAAAAATAAGCACATTCCCACCGGCTATCTGGTGGACGATAGCATACACCAGTGACATACCGCGCATGGCCAATGCGTGCAGAGACCCAGGCTACTCAAGGGGAGAATACACTTTCCCTAGAGACGGTTGATAGTCATTTTTAATGGCTATAAAAACTCAGCCTCCTATAGAGCCTTCCTTGTCATCACGTGTCATCACGAAAGACTAAGAAAGAGGGGTGAAGTGCATGTTCGCTGTTTGTGATGTCACTTGAAAGCCTCGTTTCGGTAACTATTACTGCATCTGTGGTGCGAGAATTATGAGCGTGTAGTGGGGCAACTTTATAATAAAGGCTGGGGAAATTTGTAGAGCAACGAGACAGCATGTGTGAATGTAATCATACGCCTTTGTGTTGGTTTTCGTTAAGTACTGAAAGGTTGGTTCCTTGCAGCAACCTGTCAACATTATTAGTGACCGTGTAATAACAGTAAACAGTGCCTTTGAAGTGCTGATAGGTAAAACGAATAGAAAAACGTTCATTGTCTTCACGATTGCTCTTAGCAAAGTGGAAGTGTTCCTCTATCCAAACTCTAGGGGACTCAAGGTGTCTCAGTTTGTGGGTGTTTTGTAGCACTTCTGTTTTTGCTCTAAAGTTGAGAAATTTAATGATACTAGGCTAGCGGAAGCGATGACAGCGCTTGCCATGCAACACGATGGGCGTGTTCACTTTCAGCAACGTCGATATTTAAGTCAGAGGAACAAAATTCCTTTACCATGGCTTCGGATTCGAGATATCCTACATGCCCCTCTTCGGGTGTACAGTTGACTATAAGCTTGTTGCGTTTCATTCTGTTACTTATGTCGTCCACATCATCAATGAGTTCTTCGTTTGTTTTTTATATGTGCATCTTAGCTTCCTGAACAGAACTCCCGGTAGCGTCAAAGTGCCGTCACCGTGATAAATAAATCGAAATGAAAGTGGATGATAAAACAAGTGGCCGTAGGTGGGAAGCGAACCGACGTCTTTGCATGACGCGTGCGAGGCTCCTACCAATTTAGCTACCGCGGTGCCGTTATCCCATCCACTTGCAGGGGTATTTATGTTTATCGACTAGAACTAACCCTGGGAGTGTTAGCCAGTTCCTTGGCCTTGGCCTTGGCGGCGGTCACGGCCTTGGCGGCGGTTGAGGAACATCCTACCTACCGCAGCGGCCCACGTGCGGCCAGTTTTTTTTTTCGGCTGCATTGTCATTTATTTATTATTGCTTTATTTCCATGAATACCTACGGATAATGTTCCCTATGCTGTCCTTGGTGTCTTTGTTTGTAGGACCCTTATGATAGGACTATGTGTATATATATAAAGCCGCATTGCTATCATGAGGCTCGTACCAAGTTGGCACTATGGCTGCGCCCTACCTGCTGGTGCTGCGTTTGTCGCTACTGCTGCAACCCGAATAAACCCCATTTCCGGCACGGCCGAGGCTCAAACACGAAGAAGAAGAGAAACAGGGATGATGATGGCTATATACAAATGATAACGATGAAGTACGTGAAATGTGCGTACAATATATATATATATATATATATATATATATATATATATATATAGCCACATTATAAGATGCCCACAATCAATTACACTAAGGACAGCATAGAGGGAATGGTGTCCTTGGTATGTCTATGGTTACATACACACACAATCATTATATATATATATATATATATATATATGAATACTGGCATACTAGTCGCGACATTCATTTCACCACCTCACTATACAGATGTTTGCGTGCTCGGCTAAGTGTTAGAGATAGCTCTTTCATCTTTCACAATCTTCCTTATGCATTTTGCCTCAACTGGTATTTTTCATGCATGAAAGAATAGACGCAGGTTGTTTTCACGTACATCTTTAGACCTATTTCAGGCCGGTTGTGTTTCCGATGCTGTTAATGCTCGCAACCGACAACCTCGCACCAAGAGTAGTGCAAGTATTTGCTCTAAAGCACAGTAACTGGGAGAAAGAAGCATATTTCAGTCTGGAGCCTAATGTCCTCCAAGGAAAGAAACAATTGCAACTATAACGGAGACGTGAGAAGTGGCGCACCTAAATTTGGTTCTGTTGTGGAGAAAGCACCAACTCGCAGCTCCATGCCGACAAGTGCATTAGTCTGGGTGCACCAGGCAAGAGAGGAAAAAAAACAAACAGAAGAAGACGTTAGCCAACAGCTGAAAGAACTTCCTTGAGATTAAGTAAAGTGCTTAACAGGAGAACTGCACGATCTAACCCACCACATTTTTCTTATAAGCCGCGCTTCTATACACGGTGCCTCAAGAGCCCACAATTTTCGGCCGCTGCGCCCCTCCAAGCCCTAAACTCTCTTTTTTTGTCCCTGGTATACCAAACTTTCCACTAAGCACACACATTGATTTTCTTAGTTTTTCGTGCCACTATTTTTGAAAAGTCTTATGCCCCTTTGGTTGTTCGTAAGCAACGTCATGCAAGTCAATGAGTTCTTGACAAGCAAAGATTTCAGGCTTTGCGCCAAAAGCGAGTGATAAGCGTGAATAACCCACACAGACACACACACGCGCAAACGCACAGATAGATACACACGTACGTACGGACATACATACACATTGCTACATGCACATGAGTATCGGAGTTACGCGTAAACGTGAACATCACCGCATGTGCAAAACATGCCTTTGCATTTACTTTTTCTACTCTGACGTTCTCGCACATTATTCTCTATGCAGTCTTTCACCCTCGACGGAATAAAACATAACAGCGCGTTTTCTGATATTGTTTCAAGTAAAACACACGGGGAGCTCAGAGTGATTTAATACCCTTTAGGGACAGTTTCTTCACGCGCGCCGTGCCGGGAAGCAACCACTTGTCATTAGCTATTATCAGAGGCAAGGGAACGAGATCGCTAGTCAACCTCTAGAGTCTGCGCAGGAGTACATTTGCCTAGGACAATTATTCAGACGAGACCCCGATCCTGAGAAGAAAATTTAAAGAATAAAAATGGGTTGGAGTGCATATCACAGGCATTACCAAATCTAGACTGGGAGCTTACTACTGTCGTTTAAAAGAAAAGTGTGCAATCGCTGCATTCTGGCGGTGCTAACAGATGGCGCAGAATCTTGGAAGTTTGCAAAGAAGCTCGAGAACAACCAGACGACCGCGAGCAGAGCGATGGAATGAAAAATATTATGCGTAAGATTCAGCGACAGAAACATAGGGATGTGGATCAGAGAGCAAACGGGATAGCCGATATTGTCGTTGACAGTAGGAGAAAAAAAAATTGAGCTAGGCAGGCCATGCAATGTGCAGGGTAGATAACAGGGGGACTGTTACAGTTACCGAACGGGTGCCCAGGGAAGGGAAGCGCAGTCGAGGACAGCAGAAAATTATTTGGGGTGATGAAATTAGGAAATTTGTAGGCACAAGTTAGAATCAACTAGCGCAAGGTAGGGGTAATTAGAGATCACAGGGAGAGGCCTTCGTCCTGCAGTGGACATAAAAATATAGGCTGATATGTTGATAATGAAGATAACCATATGAAGCCAGGAGATAATGAAACCAACGATAGCATAGGTGAAATGATTTGTTGCTTTAATTGAATTGTAGAAATGATAGTGTAAAGGGAAATGAAAGGGGACAAAAAATGTCACAGGCCTGCATGGCACATGCCGCACAGTCACAGCGTAAGCTGGTGGAGCGGATCAAGAGTAGCTCCCATTTCGGCACCACGCGCAACAGGGTCTTCGCGGCAAAGTGTCTTCGCCTAGTTTTGACGAGAACGACCTGAACTGTCGACCCTGCGTCGACGGCGAGCTGCGGCTTGTAATGCTCTCTGCACACCAGTCTGCTGAGCCAGATGATGCCTGGTTGTAGCCGCGCATGTAGCTCTAGGATTCACGTCTTCAGCAACGGTTCGTACCTTGCGAGGAAATGCCATAACGTGTACCGAAGAGGTATCCAGAATACGTGGCGCACATCTCACATCCTTTGACCCGTGGCACGGTATGTTGTTGTTGTTAAAGATGGTGATTGGTAATTGGAATTTTCAAAACATGCTCGTGACAAATAGTCACCTGGCCTGCTTGAGTTAACCAGGACCAGTTATATGCAGCATGCGACTGCTATATGCAACTTACATGTCGGGCACACTGCGTTTGCAGGCGCCTTAACAGATGGCGCCACCATACTGGCGGACGCTCAGGATCGGGTTGATTGCGCGCCTCGTCTGAATCGCATCTCGTCGTTTGCGCCTGTGCGCCTACCTAGGGCGCGTTTGTAGGGCATTTTTCCGCTGCCTGATTGCAAGCACTTGCGTGGCTCTGTGGTAAAGTATCCGACTCCCGCGCAGCGGGCCTGGATTCGATCCCAGCGGGGACGGGGGTACTTTTTCTCGAATTTCCGGCGATAGCGGTTAAGGTAACCTGCGGTGGGGGTGGCGGACACCATAGCGAACCGAAACGTCTATTGGAATGAGCCCATAATAGCTTACGCTGTAAAACAACTTGAAGCCAGTGGAAGCGAAACCCGTACTTATCGCACGTGTAACGCAAGGGATCAGGGTTTGGTTTCCACTGGCGGCAAGTTTTTCGCCTTTTTTCATTTCATTTTAGGTTATCATATAAATGTGTCTCATTTTTATGTGTCTGTAAATTTCCACAGTACGAGAAAAAATTATTTTTCTTATGCTTTCTATGGCTTCTTTATCCATTGGCTTCACATGGTTGTTACTAACAAAAATAGAGGCCCTCGGTTACCCTTCTTGTTCATTATCATTATAATGATATTGTCCGCTCTGACGAGCCACTCAGCGCAATTATCGGCTGCTTAATTTTATGGCAACTCCCAGAACCAGGCATAGTGTTGCAAAGAATTTCGTGGCAGTCAATGTCTTAACAAAAGACGCAGGTACACTGACTTGACCGTTAGTGCCCCTCAGGGTTCACCTCGTTGATTGGGAGCATCGACTTTCAGAGGGACCAAGCAATCGCTCCTACCGCTTTGTTTCGATAACCCCGTGAAATATAATACACGATGAACTCAGAGCTTGCGAAAGCAAAGTCGCACAAGCCGGGATCCAACTCACCAAACTTTCAAGCAGATTATGTCGTAGGATTTGGCGGCATCACGGCGGCTTCGATCACAGTAGCTTCTACGTTGCTATTTTCTAAACTTGAAATCCCCTTAATTATAAGATTTCCAGTCTTACAGCTGAACGTTTCGGCGAGGTATAGCAGCAAGACTTAACTCAGTGAAGTGACAACACAGTTGAAACGTTTTATCTTTCGCATGAGCGAACTCGTGAAACGTATAACTCAGGCTGCGCGGCTCGCTACTGTTGTATTTTCTGTAAAAACGAAAGAGGCTAAGTAGGTGTGGCTGCACAGCCCTTCAGCACAACTCCAACCTTAAGCGTCGATGTTCCTTATATACTGGCACGTGTCCTAATGAGCGCAGTAATTACAGTCGCTGAGGGAAAGTTCAGAGATGGTACGAGATAAAATGTATCGTCGCCGTCGGAACGTAGTACATTGAAGTGGTTCTTTCGTAGGAAATAAGGACTCCGCTACTTGTGAGCTATGTTAAACTTATAATACGCGCAATCATGAAAGTATTTGTTTTCTTTTATGTTCTTTTTTATGAACGGCTTTTGTGATCTTTCTATTTACGAATGCAGTCACGCGAGTTCATTCTGCGTTACATGTGCTGGTGCTCAGTGTGTTGACGGAGCCCATGCTTACCAGCTGTTACAAACTGATAGGGAGTTTCGTCTTCATTTTTATTGCCTTCATCATAGGATAGAATAATGGTCGGTTGCAATGCAAGTATTACTTTCCCACGTTTATGTACCATTACTACCATCTACCAGTAACAACTGTTAGATCCTGCTGATAACGTGGGTGGAGTGCAGTTTGAACTAAGCACTGATCAAATGAAAAAATGAGTGGTGTTGGAATTTATTATCGTCACATTAAACCACACAAAAGCTTTTCATCTGGAGAGGTCGGCTTCGTATGAAGTTATTCTTTTCAACATGTATGTTTCATGACATTATTCATACTTATCGGATTCTCCCTGTCAAGTTTTGCTAGGTTACATTGTTTTCACGTACCCTCATTACTCCTGTCGCAAAAATATAGAGCATACAAATATTTATCTCCGTAAGCGCAAAAAGAACATAAGTGTTTGGAGGAACCTAGAATTCTTTTTTTTCCTTTTTTTTTCGTACAAATGTCCAAGGCCGATGTTCACCCCGTTCTTTCCGTTTGGCGGTGAACTTTCTGATTGCTGTAACGGTTCGTTACATCCGATACTTTTATTTGATTCATGCAACAATTTCACAATGTGGAGCAGCCGGTGAGATATTTGTCCTCCATGCTTAATATATCAAATCATTAAAAAACTAGGACAAAATCAAAACACCGAATATTGGTTATTCTTGCACGTGGCAACAATGAAGTTCCGTCTCTTATTATTCTGGGGAGATCACCACGAGCATAAAACAACAACAAAATATGCAGATTCTACGCAATCGGGGAAACAATGTTAGGCCAAGCTACTTGCAGGTACCTGGTTATCGAGCCTTCTTTGGGATTTTGGAAAGTTTTACCGAATGACGGAATGTGTCCTTGTAAGGCGAGCACGTGTGTTACGCCCGAACGGTTGAGCGGAGATTATTGACGGCTATGCGATGCCCCATGTCACTAAACACCCAAAGCGCGAAATGCCGAGACGGAAGGTTGCTACCGCCTGTTAAGCAAGACAAGTTAATATACGGCATAATGCATGTGAAAGACCATGGTTAGGTGGAGAATTCTCCGATTGGTCATAGGCGCCGGCGAGGAACGCGACTGCCTTCCTCCTTTTCCACCACGCAGCCCTTTCCCGCCAGCTTCTGTAGGGGGCGAGGGCGGTGGGAGAAGAAAGCCACCCTTCTCTATAGCGCTCCATCACAGCATATGGAAAACAGCGATAACAGTCTCATACAAGTACGTGAGATGCATGCCGTTGTCACGTGGGTTCGGTCCACTCTTTGGAAGAGTGGATCAAGCCGCCAGCAGCGACGTCTCGCTCCTCACTCTGGTCGCTACAGTCCTTCGCCATGGAAATAGGCATCCATCGGGACATTTAGAGTAACATCCCTATTATCCCCTCCTTAAACAGGCTCAACTGGCCGCTCTTATAAAAAATTACTGACTGATTACTCTTTTTATAGCCACTTGTTCCTTCTACGCAAAACGGCGCCCCAAACAAAGATGTTACGCGAAAGCACGTACGTGTGTCTCAAAAAGCTAATTGTCGTTTGCCGACGGACGCGCCCCGCAACTTGCGGTGGCTCGAGAGCCCGCACCCTTTGTATTGGCAGCTTTGTATCGGCGGAGAAAGCCCAGTGATCACCCACCACTGACCACTAACCACAAAAAAGTGGTGAAAGAGGCAAAGAAAGCTGTTCGTTTCAAAAATATTTTTTTGATGTCGAAATTTCACCACCCCACCATTCTACATACAACCGATGATCATGAAGATGCCGTCGGTGAGGTGGCAGGAGGGAAGTATGCACGCGGTCTATAGGTGCTGGGGGCCACGATTCGAATCCGATAATCGCACACGTAACTATTTTACTGAAGATGCTCGAGACGAGGCTAGATGGGAATGACCGTAAAGTACATGGTATGAAGCAAAGAAGTGCCCGTATTAAAAAAAAAAGTTTGCTAAAAAATTACGGGCAGCTTCATACTACAGGTGCGAAGAGTGGGCAAACAGCGAAGCTGGCAACCCTACCTAACCTTATCTCGGTTCGGCCAAGTTTTTGCAAGGTTATGCTCCGAGACTCAGCCACGTTTTGCGCAATATCACCTCGGAATCATCGACAGCCCAAGGAGCAATAAACACTCGGTCCTTAAAGTACCTGGACGCTTCTGGACGCTCAAACACTCTTGCTCAGTTTCGCGGGCTCGTACCTCCGGATCTGCTGCGAATCGCCGACGTTTCGCCACCGCTTCGGTGGCGCGACACTCGGGAACGGACCGAAGTCGTCTCACTCGCTCTCGAGTAGCGGCGCCGCGGCTTTCGCGCCGCGTTTCTTCTTCGGGAGTGACGCTCTTCTTCATCCGCCCCATCTTCGTGGAGATAGCGGGGCTTTTGTGTTGCCGCGGCAGCGACTCGGAGCTATATATCCAGTGGGTCGGTGCAGTGACGTCACGGCTTAGCTGCGCCTGTGCGCAGCCGCGGCAGCCACTCCACACGGCGTCGTGACGTCATGGCTCGGCAAAGTTAAGGCGAAGTGATGCGGCGCGCGCGATGACGTCCGCGGCTCACGCAGCTTCCGCTAGGCTCGGCGCGGTTTTGGCAGCGTTGCTAGGCGACGCATGGTGACGTCATCGCCAGGTGGAGATTTTGCGGCGTCGGCTCGACGGATCATCCTCGAGCTTTAACAGCTTCGCTAGTTCACAGGGGTATGTCCATTGCGCTTGGACCCTTTCTGCACTGCCTCCAGGATCGGCCCACATGTGTAGTCTACGCTATACGAACTACCACCAGCTTAACGTCTATCGCTATTGGTTGAATCTTCGCAAAAGGTTAAATGCCTCCTCCTGTAG
Source organism: Dermacentor silvarum (assembly GCF_013339745.2). Taxonomy (NCBI): domain Eukaryota; kingdom Metazoa; phylum Arthropoda; class Arachnida; order Ixodida; family Ixodidae; genus Dermacentor; species Dermacentor silvarum. The sequence continues at coordinate 160,222,363 of NC_051155.1, read as the reverse complement.
AGTGATGATTCGAGGGGCGTTCAATAAAGATTCCCCCTGATCGACTTCCTTTTGTCTGAGGAGCACTGAAGTTGGCATATTTGTTTCCCTTTCTCTCTACAAAGCTGCCACCAAGAGCTATGCACTTCTGCCATCGTTTTACGCAGCTACAGTAAGTAGTCTTGCAAAAGTCCTAAGGTTGACCTCGGAAACCAGACTTAACTTCGTTGATGAGCGTGTCGTCATCGGTAAAATGCCTCCCTTTTAAAAATAATTTCATGTATGGATAGAAGTGGAAGTTTTAAGGCGCAAAGAGTGGGCGAGTACGAGGTATGGTGAAGAATTAGATATCGCAGGAGCTTGCTTCCATTTGAGCACCATGCGAGTTGTCAGCAGGAGCATTGTCTTGCAAGAGCAAGGCGGATTTTGACGGTGTGCTACGCCTGCTGACGTTGATGACATTCCTTAATTTGGCCCACGAGTTAGCATAATAAATTCCCCGTTACCGTGGCACCTTTTGGGATCAAATACATCTTAACCACTTCTTGCTGATCAGCAAAAACTTTCAGCATCACCTTGTTAGGGGAAGGTTGCAACATGTATTTATTTGTTGGGTTGTTGAGTCATAGTGTTTCCTTTGTTCAGAATGAAATTTAGTTTCTAGTTCATAACAATAAACCTATGTTTCACCTAGTGCAATCAACCTTACAAAAATGTCATCTTGCGCTTTAAGGCACATAGGCAAAAGTGCATTGGTGCAGAAACTTGGTAGTCCTTGTGAGATACAGAAAGCAAGCAAGGTATCCAACGAGCAGACGCCTTTCTCACGTGCCGATGTTCCTGAATCGTGTTTCCTGAGAACCATGTACGGATCTTGAACTTTTCAGCTATAGCTTATACCGGGTGTTCATGTTTAGCTTTACGGAATTTTTTAAAATTGTCTGTAGCAGGCAACATAATTCTTATAGTTGAGCTGGGTTATTCGAAGAGGCGGACATTAGTAGCCCGAGAAATCGAAACATGTTTTCAAGTAATTAATAAAATTCACTAATTACCGTTTTAGTTAAATAATTTATGACACACATTGCAATTTACGAATTGTAGCCGGTGAGCTTGTCAGGCATATCGTATCCACTTGGAATGAATTTCCAGAATGACACCAGATTGGAGATATGCGCCATCATAACTCGCCGTAAAAATGCACTGTTGTTCCATTTACTTTTTTACTAAAATTTTCTTTATATATTGAAGCACAAAAGTAACTGGAACGCCCATGTATTTCGTCCCATATTTCGGGAAATAATATCCCGAAGCTGGTCTCATCCTTGAAATTCATTTTAAGTGGATGCATCTTGCAAACTCAACGGCTACAATTCCTAAATTGCAATATCTGTCGTAAAGTGAATAACTAAGAAGTTTATTAGCCAATGTTTGTTAATTAGTTGAATATGTGTGTAGATTTCTTGTGCTACTAATGTCCGCCAGTGTGTAGAGTGTTAACTTGTTTCATGCAATGTATAAGGCTTATACGTGTGTGGCAACGTCCCGTTTTATGCCCTATAAATGCAGTGGCGGAATGTGTGGCGTACGAGAAGAAATAAGCAATGGTAGATGAGAAGGAAAACGAAACATTCTCCAACAGCAGGCATGCAGCGTGCGATAGAAATCAGGCAGCGTTAGACGTCAAGCAACGTGCAAAGGTTACCCGAGCGAAAAGTGAAGCACAGTGTCGTGCTACGAAGAAGATGGAAGAAATGTCAACAGGCTTGGGAACGAAAACTTAGATGCAGTACCAAACGGTTTATTGATTGATAACATCAGTTTAAATGAAAATAAATAAATAGGTTGTATACTTCGCCTTTAAAGTTTCTGCCTTTCACTGTGGAAGGCAACGTATACTGGACTCTTCAGTTAGAGTGACCTAGAATACTGGAGGAGTGTCCAAAGCGCCGCGCGAATGCATGGGGGGAGCGAGGACCTTTTCTTGGGAACTCCCGCGCGCGGCGCTGCTGTACCGGACCCGTTAGGGAGCCTACATGGAACGCTGCGGAAGCCGCGCCAAGGCGACGGGCGTCTACTACTAACCTGATATTCTGGTTGCTATTAGCCAACATCGCGATAGCTTGGGATATGTTAAGTACCACGTCACTGCAAGGTAATACCGCAGTGGCTCACCGCACAGAGAACGCGTTTGCCAGCTGTAAATACGGGTATTTTGTCTATATCCTTCTAGCTCGCTTGGTCCTGCGCTTACGCGGCTGTTTCAGTAACGCATTCCGTGCGCTTACTTCATTTATTTATGCAACGTGAACGTGCTGCAGAAGAAAGTAAGCAGGAGATCGCGATGATAACCAGGAGAACGTAGCAGATATGGCTAGCTCATGCTAACGCTTTTACACCCAATCGTTTCCTGTCTTTTATTTCATGCATTCGATTTGTTTTACAAGACTGCCTCCCGCGCTCTGCTGTTTCTTTATTAAGGCGAAATCATTAACTGGCCCTTGAGAAGCGGAATGTGTCTGTCGGCGGGGCCGTGGTACCAAAAATAAGTACAAATCGCGTAACTCTCGCGTCTCGTTCACTTGGTATATATTATATACCAAAGTATAGCGTGGAAAGGCACAAATGTGTGACTAAGATGACGGATGGGTCATGGCATTAGTAACTTGACATACTTGCATTCACGTCACGATTAACGATAACAATATGACGTGTTGTGCAAACCCGCATTATTCGGCCATAATTCCCTGTGATGGTGTGGGTGAGACTGAAAAGAACATGTTGAATGCCAGTTTCGATCTCAACGTGTCGAACTTACCCATATATCATGAAGAACTGAGAGCATAGGTAAAGGGTAAGAAAAGTAATGATAATTTCTGGGGTTTTACATCCAAAAATCACAATATGGCTATGAGAGACGCCATATAGTGGTGGGCTCCGGTAATTTCGACCACCTGGGATTCTTTACAGTGCACCTAAATCTATGTACACGGGTGTTTTATGCATTTCGCCTCCATCGAAATGTAAGCCGCCGTGCCCGGGAATCGAACCCGCGTCCTCGAGCTTAGCATGTACTCGGCAAAAAACAAGACAAATCAAAATAAAGGAAACGCTAACAGTGCTACAGTGTGTACGTATGCCTCATTTCATAATTACGAGCGAATGTCTGCAAACGAACGTCATGCATTACGGATGTGCAACTCGTGTTTCGCCTTCTTGCGTTGCAAGAGCGCAAACGCTCGGCGAATTTTAACATGAAAGTAACTCTAGGAATATTTATTGCGTATGCTCGCTCGTTCGTACACAGCAAATATACGTACTGATAAATAATTGTGTGCTTGTAGTTACTTAATGAAAGAGGCAACTAATCACCAGAACATAAACTTTTTCATGTTTTACTGTCAGTGAAGGTAACTATTTTAAGGATATGTACAATCAATAGCGATATTTGTACTGCATCAAAGAGAGTAATTTTCAAGACGATTTTCCACTCAATATAATGCGAGAACAAACATCTTCACACTTGTCATACTTGTTAGTTTACGTAAAAAATCACACGTTAAGCAATAACTATGATATCTTGAGAAATTACATGTTGGTAATTTCGGAGAGGATTCACGGAATATTAAAACAAGGATATTGCAGCAATAACTTTTACATAACAAATGAGTAAATGGATAGGCCAGTAGTAGCTATTTGTTCATTTCAATGATTTGTTCACCTGCTTTTGACGTTTGTTTACCTGTTGGCTGGAATGGCTTTCCTTTCGAATGTCTGAACTTGAAACAAGCTTCACTCACGGCGAACCTTAAGGTACATCGTGTGTGAACTTTGAAATTGAAGAGATAGCGTACAGCAAGAATTGTTCGTGTAAGCAATCTCTGAAGCGAAATAAGCCAACAATATTGTGGCGTTAGGGCTGTCTTTGCTCTTTCTCTTGCTTCGCTTACGCCTTCTCACTCTGCTCTGTTCATAATAAAATATTGTCGTGGCTAAAAAATATTCGAATACATATGCATATAGCTGTAAACCACTACTGACCGTGAGCGAAAAACGCGTAATGGTGAGCGAAGTGGTCACTGCACGCGCGTAAGTATTTCACTTGACTGCGCGAGTAATTTACTTTTTTTGTTACTCTTATTCTTACAAGCATGGTGCTATTGCCCGCGTACCCATGCGAATAATGTTTCTTTTTTTACGTCCTTTCCTTGCGCGGGCTCATTTAGCGCTTTTCTACGCACGCAAAGTTACCGTGATACCGTTCCCGAACTCTAGCACCGGAGCTAGGCCGCGCTGATGAGTTTGATACCTTAGTTTTTGCAGTATCTTGCTGCCCAAGCACAAAGAAACGCTCAAAGATGGGTAAGCTCCATGCAGCACCACGCTGTTGAAGTTAAATAGAGTTTAAGTGCTTTGCGTGGAAACTGAACGTAAAAAACTACAGCGCGTAGCAGACGACCCTCGCTTTACTCGCGCTTCGCGAGCGCGAAAAGCCCACGGGTCCGGAGCAGCTGCGGCGCGGCCGTTCCCAGAAAAAGGCCCTCGCCGGAGCCGGCGCTTGGACACTTCCCTATTATGCTAGGTCACTCTATTTCAGTGGCCCTGAATGTGACCTTTTCACGACCTTGAGAAAATAAACGCATAAGCCTGATTTCCACATTTTTTTCTTTTTTTTTGTAAACGCCAACAAATCTTCACATCGAAGTTTCACCAGTGTGTTAGATCTGCATATTTTAGAGATCAATGCAGATTTAGCTACGAGGAGGAATCAGTAGGTAAACATAAACAGTTCTGAAAAAAAAACAGGGGTTGCAAGCCTACACCTTTCGAACAGAAGTGAAAACTTCCCGGGCAAGCACTTACAATTTATTCCTTTAACTGAGCACTTAGTAAATTCGGCCGGGCAAAACACGCTCATTTACTCGATGCAGAAAGCTTTTGTGTGAACGTTTGAAAGGTGACACGAGTGCTAGAAGTTCGCATAGCCCATTATGGAGTTTACTTTTCTTGGCCATTAGTTCAGCTAATAATAATAAAGAAATACGGGGTATAGCCCTTGGCATATGCAAAATGAACGGTTGTTCTATTTATGTGCCTCGTGCTTCAAATTTATTCGGCATGACTTTATTCAACCTTTGATTAATTATTCACTGATGAAACTGAACAATGATTTTCTAATTTCAGTCGTGTTTCAGTAATTTTTTTTATTCCATTCATTAAAATAAGAGGCCCCGACAAGCGCACTCCAACCCCTTGAACCCAAGCGGCTTCCTTTTGTGATCACGTTAATTAGTACTTTGTTTTCAAGCGTTCATTTTATCGCATAACTAATAGCTTTTCCGGCTTCCGTTTGCAAGCGCCTCTACCGATGCCATTCCATTATCCATTATAGGCTGCCTGCACAAAGCAGTCGGCCCAGCAGGATGAGAAAACAATTGACACAGAAAGATTAGGCGTGGGCAGCTCGTTAATGACGAAAATGTGTCCTGTACGGTAATGGAGAGCTGCGAAACTGGTAAGATAGTACGTGTGTATGCATGCGTCAAAAGGCGGCAGAAAATATAAGTAAAACGAATTATGGGAATCAATTAGAAGAACGAAAGAGTATAAAGCGATGACGCAGACAAGAAAGAACAAAGCTCATTTTGTTCACGCAGCATGTGCCCGTATTTTTAAAGGACGGGAACTTCAAGGGAAAGCGTCACAGAGACATTTCAGTCTCTGGGATTACTGGCTCTTTTTTGAAATTCCTAGGCCTAGCAGGAAAGAAGGAGCGTGATGGAATATAAGAACCTGCTGGTTATTCTTTCTTTATTTCGTATTTTTAGGACGACATCCAATACCGTATTGTCACGTAGTAGTGACGCTGAAGAAAACAGTCGTAAAACTGTGTATGACGAAACTGATTCTTTATTGGGCGAACCTGTGCCCACAAAAGCAAGCTACTCTCAAAGCACAACGATAGCGGCGAACACAGTCGGCGATCGTCGAAAATCTGATCAGCGGCGAAACGCGTCGGGTTATATACATGCGTCATCGAAGGTTCCAGATTAACCCTTGGTGCCCACGTGCCTTCCAGAAAGTTCTAGACAATTCGCGTCGCTCATACAATCATATTACGTGAACGTCGGTGACCACAGTCATACAATCAAAATACATGAGCGTCGGTGATGACAGACGACAGTTAGAAGCATCGATAACGTTCGAGAAGCTTCCAATGTAAGTGCGTCCTGCGCCGAGCGATAACGTTTAACATTTGTTAGCTGGCGTTAAGCGGCCACCGGTGAAAGATTAACATGTATACGTGTCAATATGTGCGGTCCTGCCGGTTGAGAGCTGTGAAATATATACACGGCTAAAAAGCTCGCGGCAGTGTTGGGGCGACCACGTAATCTTAAGCCTGTAACCTTCTGCTTACGTCACGTAATAGGATGAGCACCTTGGCTGTTTTTGCGAAGCTGTGGAGATAATGAAAAAAAAAAGTGACAGAAGATACAACGAACTTGTCAGAATAGTTGTTATTCGAAGCTCTCTTGAAATGTTCCGACATAACGCTATGCAAAGAGACACTTGATGCTTGAAATTATATTTTCAACTCTGCACAAGTAATAGTTCTCGTTATTCTTCCGTCCCAAAAGAAGCAGGAAAACAAACACGAGAAACAGAAAACGCAGAACAGGAACCTGGAAACTTCTCTCGCCCCCTACATGGCCTCTCGGGTACATTCCATATAGTATGAAAGGCAACAGGCACAACAATCATGCACGCAAGGAACTGTTCACATTCTTCAAACATCGCAGATAAAGAAATAAAGTCTCGGTTGAATACCATCCTGTAATTTACACGAAAATACAAAGAGTGTTTGCAGTCTCTTTTTGTAAACTGCGTGTTACACGGACGGAATGCTGCATAAAACGTTATAAACGATGACCATTGCAGACGTACACCGATAGCCTGAATGTCAACAAACAGGATGGAGTGACAGGTACGTGAGCGGTTCAATCTTCTTCGTAGGCATGTAACCCGGTTCTTCATCGGTAGAGAGGCACCTGCAGAGCGTATTTAGGGCAGTAGGCTCTCAGCGTAGCAGAGGCAGTGCGCTTTACATTTTACCACATAATCTGCGTCCACCCTGCTCTGTTGTAGAAATAGCGTTATGGTGAGCTCGCCAGGAGCATCGCAATTGATCTTCGGGTGACATGTATAGAAAGTCAATGATGCGTAAGCGTCGTCTTGTACGACAGGATAGAAAGTGATTGTACTGCCACGGTGCTTACTTTTTAATCATCAGCGGGTGTCTGAAAGTGCACTAGGCTGAGGAAAATGAAAGAAATCAAAGGTGATATGGGCCATACGTGGAGGTACTTTTTGCGTTTCTGTACACCCTCCGTCAAATCGGCACAAACTTATTCTGGAGGATTGTGGCATATGCGTAGTGGCACACACGCAGTGGCCCGAGAATGGGGCTAGGCCAAACGTAGGGAAGTACAAGAAAACAAAAAGCCAGAATACCCGCTATTCCACGAAAACGCCACTGTGCATCAAATACCTTTAAAGCGACATTATGTGCACATGTCTTGCATTGTTATTTATTATGTGATTACGCACCACAAAAGTGTGTGCAGTGGTACTTCTTTACGATCCCTATATGCCGTGCTTATACAGGTAGATGCGCATATAACCTTTACACACACACACACACACACACACACACACACATATATATATATATATATATATATATATATATATATATATTTAATCGATCCCGTCCCGCTATTAATTACATATATATGTATATATATATATATAGATATCTTGCGAGAGATTGACAAACGCGAAACCGTCGTAGGCAATGCCGAAAAAGAACTTCGCTTAAAAAACCATTGCAACGCTCATATAGGAACAATGACGAAAGGGTAGTTGCACTACGCCAACCCGACATGAATTTTGAGATGTCACGTTTTAAATGTGGCATTCGGCTATAGGACTGTGCGTATAGCTGAGCACACTCGGAGGCTTAAATGTATTGCTTCATTATTTCTCCCGTGGTTTCATTGCTTATGATGTTTATTTACCGTTTACGCGTGGTTCAGTAGGGTCACGAGAAAAATGAATGCATAGTTTTCTTTCTCGCGACACTATCGTGCCTGCAATGGGACTACGCATCGAGCGAACTCCGTTGAAGCTTCCCGGAACCGATACTATAGAGCGGTAACGCTAAATATATGCGGCAGTGGCCTTCGTTCTTTTGTTTCTTTCCAGGTACCATCACACAAACGCATGCCCAGTGATGGCAACGCTATAACGTGCTTTGGCCTTTATGGCACGTTTAAATGCTTCTGCGCCCACAATCATTTTGATGACAACATTCAAAGTCCCTAAAGATACGGCAATTTTCTCGTATTGTCTACGCAAACTTGTCCTCCTGCTGTCTCATTACGGAGCAATCGGACTGCGCATTATTCCTCGGAGCAGCTTATCTAAATGCACACTCGACAACCTCCTCCGATTTGGCGCCTGCAATTCTTGCTCTGCGGCCTTTTCTTTTTTTTATAACTGAGGTTTTCCCCAGGGATAAAGACATCCGCCATAACATTAGTAAACGATAACGCCATCCGCTGCGCACAGTGTTTAATGGTCCGAGAACTATGGCGACGCCATCTCAGAATGAAGTATTATGCTTCACAGCTTAGTGCAATATAAGCCGCCCGAATTTTAAACACATCTCGCTTATATCGCTAATAAAGAACGCTATCATTACTCACACTTATGGCAATTCAATGACTTTTCGAAACAACAAGGATAAGAGTCGCCTATACAAATCCTTTTTGAATTGTCAATTTTGCATAATTTTCCTGCGCAAATCTTTTCCATTCAGATGAAGCAGTAAATCTGACTGCTCAAACTCTGAGCTCTGCATGAGAACTCGTTAGCAAAGCAAACGTTGTGAACCCTATAGATTGCCCAAGTCTCTTAGAGCATTGGTATACTGCTTTCGTTCGACCATCTGAAGTGATAACAGCCATCGTGGGCATATGAAACGCGTGGATTACGTGTGGTGTTGGCGTTGTTCCTGTGCGTGCATGTCAAAAATTTCACCTTGCTGTTTTTCCCTAACGTTCTTTCCGGCCATGCGAGACGACAGACAATTAAGAAATAACATAGCAAGCAAGACAATGTTCTCGTTATGTGCACCCTGTCGCAAAACAGTAAATGTCAGCTGCCTGTTGTCGGCCATGGCTTTTTTCTGTAGACTCAGTTTTTGTGTATGCCTTAAGCAAAACGTTCCCGATCATTGTTCGACATGGCAGCAGTTCGCCCGCACGCTTTCGGCCAAACGGGTAGCTGTTTGAAACCCGTTTCCTTCCTCCACGGGAAATGATGAATTCTTTGGACTTTCGGCACTCTTCTTCTGACTTCAGCATCAATGTTTTGGCGTTATCGTGGTGGTCTGTTGAAGTTTGGTTATGGATATCGTGACATGAAGGCCAAGACAATGCTAATGGTGAGGCGGCTTGAAATGTTACTAGCTAGCATTGAAAGAGTCACGAACCGTGTGAGCGAATGAATGAGGAGATCAGCGAGCATGAATGCGGCAGGGCGTGGTTCAATGATGAGGACGAGAACACTACACATTAAGGAATTTTTCCGCGATCAACAGCACGTAACCACGCGTGAAAAAAGCAACGAATTGCAGAGTTGGACAGCCCTGCTTCTCCTGTAGTAATATAACTGTTTCCCTTGCTTACATATATCATCATCATCATCATTATCATCATCATCAACAGCCTATATTTATATCCACTGCAGGATGAAGGCCTCTTCCTGCGATCTCTTATTATCCCTGTCTTGCGCTAGCTAATTCAAACTTGCGCCTGCAAATTTCTTAACTTCTTCACCTCACCTAGTTTTCTGCCGTCCTTTACTGCACTTACTTTCTCTTATTATTCATTCTGTAACTGTAATGGTCCACCGGTTATCCATCCTACGCATATCATGGTCTGCCCAGCTCCATTTTTTTCTGTTTATGTCAACTAGAATATCGGCTATCCCCGTTTGCTCTCTGATCCGCACCACTCTCTTACTGTCTCTTAACGTTAGGCCTAACCGTTTTCGTTCCATTGATCTTTGTGTGGTCTTTTACTTAATCTCGAGAATCTTTCTGAACTACGAAGTTTCTGCCCCATATGTTAGCACCGGTAGAATTCAATGATTGTACGCTTTTCTTTTCAACGGCAGTGGTAAGCTCCCAATCAGGATTTGGTAATGCCTGCCGTGTGCACTCCAACACAATTTTATTCTGCTGTAAACTTCCTTCTCATGAACAGGGTCCCTTTCAGTAATTGAACCCAGATAAACGTACTCCTTTACAGACTCTAGAGGCTAACTGGCGATCCGGAATTCTTGTTCCCTTGCCAGGCTATTGAGCATTATCGTTGTCATCTGCATATTAATCTTGAATCCCAGTCTTACACTTTCTCGGTTAAGGTCCAAAATAATCTGTTTTAATTCATCCCTATTGTTGCTGAATAGGACAATTTCATCTGCAAACCGAAGGTTGCTTAGATATTCGCTGTTGATCCTTACTCCTAAGCCTTCCCAGTCTAAGAGCTTGAATGTTTCTTCTAAGCATGCAGTGAATAGCCTTGGAGAGATTGTGTCTGCTTGTCTGACCCCTTTCTTGATAGGTAACCTTCTACTTTGCTTGTGGAGAACCAAGAAAGCTGTGCAATCTTTGTAAATATTTGCCAAGATGTTCACGTACTTCTCCTGTACTCCTTGGTTACGCAATACCTCTATGACTGTTGGTATCTCCACTGAATCAAATGCTTTTTCATAAGCTATGAAAGCCATATAGAGAAGTTGGTGGTGCTCCGCAGATTTCTTGATTATCTTATTGAGGACATACATGGATATGATCCATCGTTGAACATTCCTTTCTGAAGCCAGCCTGTTTTTTGCTTGACTGAATTCAAGTGTTTCCCTGATGCTATTACATATATATATATATATATATATATATATATATATATATATATATATATATATATATATATATATATATATATATATATATATATATATATATATATATATATATATATTGCAAATTCTTTTCCACTCTTGCTGTCGCCCGACGCTACAACAAAATAAAGCAGCTCATTATAAAATCATTTAATCATTGCCATCATGTCGAAAGGAAATTCCTGTCGCGTTTACGTCTTGGTCTGTTTCTCTGGAGACACGGCGAGCATACTGGGGTCAGACAAATATGGACGTCCGATGTTATTTGACGGGCAGCGAGCAATGAATGTCCTGCATGCACACCTGCACTGTAGATTTGTCTGCGGGTGACATGAGACCCGCCTGTAGCGAAACACCACCCACTGAGTCGCCGAGCGGCTTTTGCCTTTGCTAAAGAGGTGCTTACGTAACTGTTTTTTCTTTGTACTGTCATTGCCAGTGCGCTCGTCAACCGAGGGAACAGGGCATGATGTGTCAGAAAGGTGATGTGCGTGCAGAAACGCTGAATGGAGGATACAGAAGAGCACAAACGCCTGAATGAACGATCGAGAGAATCGATTGCCAAGGCACATCGTATACAAGACAATGGCGGCGGAAGGCAAAACTGTCCATGTACCGTGCAACGGGTGCAAGGTAAAGAAACCCAGTTGGCCCAAATTATTCTGGAGCGTGCTTCATGATTGTATTGTGGTTGTGGCACGTAAACCCTGCGGGGATGCGCGACTCTCACGCATCCCCTGATGTTGAGACCCCACAAACCATATAATTTTCTTTGAGAAACCAGCCATGTGAATGTCAGAAGAGTTTGAAAAGGCCTAAATGGTTGTAAATTCAAAAGGTGGTGTTGAGTTGTTTATTCCTTTACGATAATATCAAGAGTGTCCGAGCAGCTCAATTTATTGTTTGTTACAACAATTGGAAGAAAACAGGCAATGGAGCCATAGAGGGCATAGTAGAACTAATTTTGTACGCACACAAATACCCAAGAAAGTGGACTGGAGAATGGCCGTTGAGGTAGCTAAATTAGTACAGCCCTTACTGCGAAAAATATGGGCTCGGCTCCCTCTGGCGGTAAGCTGTGTTTTCCTCGACTTTCACTTGAGTTTTGGTTAGTAGCGCTAGAATTCAAATAAACTTCACAATTTTCTTGCACTATTGTTTCTATTGCTTCATTGTCTGCTGGTCTTTAATTTTGCGATACGGAGCATGGACAAAGCAGAAATGGTTCGCTGATAATAGATGATTATGCCCAACTAATTACCTTTTCTCTTTAGAATAAAAAGTAGTGGGCTGATTGCAGCAAAGGGGTATCTGTGTGCTCATTTCCGTTATTCAATCCCAGCGTGAGTCGAAAAAATTGGGGCAGTTTCGCATTAGTGGCGCGAAGACTGGGCCGAAAGCGAAGCTGGCGGCCCCCCCCCTAGCTTCGTCGGGAAACGCTTCTCGAACGATCCGCAGCGCAGTCTCTCGCTTTTCACAGTCGTGCACGGAGCTAAGCGTAGAAAAGTTTGTGTGGAACCATAGTCTATCGCACACTCGCCAACTGTGTCCAAACTCACTGTTCAGACACTCGCGGGCAAACCATCCGTCGGCACCTCCCGTGGCTCTCCACAGTTGCCGCTGCAAATTATTCAGGACTCGCAGGCCCGATCGTTTTGGCGACGCTTCTGGTTGCTCCAACGGGTTTGCTCCCTATCGTGGGCTCGAAACTCTGGATCTTCTGCCATTCACTGTGGTTTAGTCGCCGCTTCACCAGCGCGATACTCTGGATCAGCCCGAAGTCGTCTCATCCGCTCCCGAGTAGCGGAGCGCGGTCTTTCGCGCCGCGTTTCCTCTTCCTCGGGAGTGACAATCTTCTTCGGTCGCCCAATTCCCCTCCACAGTGATTTCGACACGGCGGCGACGCGGAGCTATATATACCCCGCGGGACCCTGACGTAAGGGCGGCGACCAATCCGCATGGCGTGGGGACGTCATGGCTAGGCAGAGCTAAGGTGAAGCGATGAGACGCGTGCGATGATGTCATGGCTCGGCTTCTACCGATGTTGCGAGGCGTTGCTAGGCGACGCATGTGACGCCATTGCTCGCCGAGGTTTTTCAGCTTTCACCTAACGTCACAACCACTGGCTTAAACAGCTTCGCTGTAAAAATATGCGGACAATATATACTAACCGATGTGTCATATCACGTTGTGGCCTAATTAGGTGTGCGATGACCGCCTAAAGGAGGGCCTCAAATGAGCACTGAAATACGCATGACGTTTCAATATCTGGTCTAAAATCATACCTACAGTTCCCATGAGGTAATGTCGGGCATGGGCTAATAGTGAGACAAAACAATCTAAACACATGACTTAAGAACATGACAACCACGTTGCACTCAACGTGGGTGCAGGTGTGCCACCAGGAAGCTATGATTTGGTTAGTCATAGCACTTCTGCGAGAAAATAGCCATATCGATGTGTTTAAACACCAGAGTTCTTGCAAATTCTCGGTCGCCAGTTTCTATGGAAGAGAAATCTGCAAATAAAGTCACAGTACTCGTGTAGAAGCGTTACTGGACGTAATACTGAAGTCTCATTGATCGCATTGCCAGAAGAGTCGAGACAGAGAGAAATAGATACACACATTATTGATATGCTGGAGATGTTAGAAATGTCGAGAGGAAAAATATTAACAGGCTACATAATGGGCTGCGTCACACGGATCTACCTTTTATCAAAATTTATAATCTCCAATGCAGTATGGCATTGATAGGGACTTCAACTGTGAACGACATGTTCTCTCCGACATTATGCAGATGGGGGTGCACGACAGTGGGTAAATATATGTAATTCTTGGAAACTTTTGAATTTTTAGAGCGCAGCTCTTAGGCGCCCATTCCTGCGTTTCGCGTCGGCGTCCCTCGGCGTAACCGAGCGAACGAGCATAGCGAAGTCTTAAAGAGCGAACGTGGAGCACAGCGGGGAATGAAAGACGGCGATTGCGAAGAGAGTGCGAGGAGGAAAGCGGAGGAGGAGGGTATGGGGAAAGCGTGATAAGAAGGTACTGACGCGCAAGACGGGCTTTGCCGTGACGACCGGTACACGATGGCCCCAGAGTAGCGCGCCGTAGTATTTTCACCGATGGCATGCAGGGACCGCGTCCTCCAGTACCATCATCATCATCATCAGCCTATATGGTCTACTGCAGGACGAAGGCCTCTCCCTTCGATCTCCAATTTCCCTTGTCTTGCGCTAGCTGATTCCAACTTGTGCCTGCAAACTTCCTATCTTCATCACCCCACCTAGTTTTTTTTATTCCCCTTCTCTTGGTATACATTCTGTAACTCTAATGGTCCCCCTACGCATTACATGGCCGGCCGAGCTACATTTTTCTTCTTTTATTGTCAATTAGAATATCGTCTATCCCCGTTTGCACTCTGATCCACATCACTCTATTCCTGTCTCTTAACGTTGGGCCTAACAATTTTCGTTCCATCGCTATTTGTGCTGTTCTTAACTTGTTCTCGAGCTTCTTTGTTAACCTCCAAGTTTCTGCCCCATATGTTAGCACCGGTAGAATGGAATGATTGTACACTTTTCTTTTCAACGACAGTAGTAAGCTCCCAGTCAGGATTTGGCAATGTCTGCCATAGGCACTCCGACCCAATTTTATTCTTCCGCAAATTTTCTTCTCATGATCAGGGTCCCCTGTGAGTAATTGACTTAGATAAACATACTCCTTTACAGACTCCAGTGGCTGACTGGCGATTCTGAATTTTTGTTCCCCTGCCAGGCTATTGAAAATTATCTTTGTCTTCTGCGTATTAATCTTACACCCCACTCTTACACTTTCTTGGTTAAGGTCCTAAATAATCTGTTGTAATTCGTCCTGATTGTTGCTGAATAGGACAATGCCTTCTGCAAACCGAAGGTTGCTAGATATTCGCCGCTGATCCTCACTCCTAAGCCTTCCCAGTTTAAGAGCTTGAATACTACTTCTAAGCATGCAGTGAATTGCATTGGAGAGATTGTGTCTCCTTGCCTGACCGCTTTCTTGATAGGTATCTTTGTACTTTTCTTGTGGAGAACCAAGGTAGCTGTGGAATCCTTGTAGATGTTTGCTAAGATATTCACGCACGTATGCCTCCTGTACTCCTTGATTACGCAATGCCTCTATGACTGCTGGTATCTCTACTGAATCAAATGCCTTTTCATAATCTATGAAAGCCATGTAGACAGGTTGATTGTACTCCGCATATTTCTCGATTACCTGATTTATGACATGTATATGATCCCTCGTAGAATATCCCTTCCTGAAGCCAGCCTGTTCTCTTGGTTGGCTGAAGTCAAGTGTTGCCCTGATTCTAATTGAAATTACCTTGGTGAATAGTTTATATAATACTGATAGCAAGCTAACGGGTCTATAATTCTTCAAATCTTTAATGTCTCCCTTCTTATAGATTAGTATAATGTTGGCGTTCTTCCAGCTCTCTGGTACACGTGAAGTCGTGAGACACTGTGTATAAAAGTCCGTAAGTTTTTCAAGCAGAATATCTCCTTCATCTTTGATTAAATCGACTGTTATTCATCTTCACTAGCAACTTTTCACCTGGTCATGTCTTGTAAGGTCCCTCTGACTTCATTGCTATAGTTATAGAAGGAGTTCCTGTATCCTGTTTATCGCTACTTCGAATGAAACTAGCTTGGCTGCTCTGGTAACTGTAGTGGTCAGTATAGAATTCTTCCGCTGTTTTTACTGGCACCATAATTGCTGATGATATTACCCTGCTTATCTTTCAGTGAATACAGTCCGTGCCTGCCAACACGGGCACGGACTTTCCTGACCAGTCCTCCTGGGACTCAGCGCTCAGAAGTACATAGCTCATCGCTCAGCTCAAGGCTGTCCAGAGGGCCCGGGCCGTCGCCGAAGGACTCTGTCTACCGGCCCCGACCTGGGTGGAGCCACCGGATTGATTGGCGGGGCCTCCGGCCCCACTTTAATTCTTTCTCCTCAGGACCACAATAAAGTTCGTACTCACTCACTCACTCACTCACTCACTCACTCACTCACTCACTCACTCACTCACTCACTCACTCACTCAATGAATACATCTTGCCTTGTCTTATGCCAAGTTTTCATCTGACTGATTTCATGCTGCGGCCATATTTTACAGCTTCCTTAATCTTTCCCACGTTATTATTTCGAGTACCCCTTACTTCTTGTTGATCAGTTTTGACAGTTGAGCGAATGTTATCTGATCTCATACCTGATACCATATATAACAACAAAATGCTGCATGAGAGGAAGTTGGTATGACGCTGCTGTGAATCACGCCCACGTGTCTTATACGCGCTTCCTCTCGCGATCTCCCGATTAGCGAGGTAGTCACGCCACACCTCGCTCTGTTTGCAATGTGCCCCACGACACTGATTGTCCGCATCAGTGTATATATCACGAAATAAAAAAACACAGAGAGGCGCTCAAATTTCGAATTAGGGAGTATCTTTATTGTCGGTGATATTGTTTTCTTGAGTCTCTTTATTGGACTTCTGACAAAAAAAAATAACAGCTACGTTTTTTTTCTATAACAGTTCCCAGAACACTGCAGAACAATGAAGACTTTTAAAACAGCTTTACACTTTCAGTGCAGGATAAGGCGCTCATATCTGAGGATGAGCCAGAAATTAGGCTGCTCGAGTCATCAACCTCACGAATATATGTGCCAGAAACAGAGAGGAAGACACACAGTAAAACACAAGTGTTCACTAGTTCCTAAGCTGCAAGCCTAATGGAGATTAGCCGGTCGCAAGTTTGCGGTGCTTGAAGAAACCCAGCATACTTGCGCAAACTGGAGAGCGAGACAATTAGAAAAAAAAAGACGAGTAGACGTTAGTGTAGCCGCGACTTCCAATGAATCTCCGACTACGACTCGAGGCAAGTTCAACCAGCCGTTGCACACTTGGGGAACAGTGCGCTCTCCTCCAGGAGAGGTTTTAGTCGTCTGGTTTTGGTCCTTGGGGAAATGTAAATGAGGCAGCAAGAGGCCCGCATGTAGCTTCAGAAGGTGAAGTGCAGGCGAATGAATACTGTTGCGAAATTTGTCTGCCCCAATACTTTCTCTATTCAACCGGAAAGCAAAATGAACTGCATTGTACCAAGTGGCAGGCGTGCAGTTTGTCGCAAGCCTATCCGTTTAGAAGACAGAGGACATGTCACTTGTAGAGCACCCATTTTGTATTTCGTCAGCATAAGAATGGTTTGTTCAGAGTGGACAGCTACGCTTTTTTCTGTAGTGTTAAAACACGTGTACCGTGCACTTCTTCTTTCTGGGGTCTTACGTGCCAAAACCAGTTTTGTTATGAGGCACGCCGCAGTGGAGGGCTCCGGATTAATTTTGACCACCTGGGGTTCTTTACCGTGCACTACAACGCAAGCACACGGTCGTTTTTTTTTGCATTTCGCCTCCATCGAAATGTGGCCGCAGCGGCCGGGATTCAATCCCGCGATCTCGTGCTCAGCATAGCCACGCCTTAGCTGACTGAGCCACCCCGGTGGGTGTGTATAGTGCACAGTAGCGCGTTTGAATAGATTGAGCTGCCTGGTGTGTGGGGCAGCGTGTATGCCGGCAGAAGGGCTGAAACACGTGTATACTTAGGGTCTCTTCAGAATGGCCTAGTACACGCAAGTGATGTTGATGTAAAATGAAAGCAACAAGCGCGCTTGGTAGAGTGGGGCGTAGAAAAAAAAAGCTGATGAAACAGTTTTGTCACAAAGTTGGCAAAATAATTCATCTATTTTCCTAACTCCCACGGATGAATCGGAAGTAGCCTAGTAGAATCGGAAGTAGAATTTTTAAAAGCAGTTTCAAAGCACATTAGCACACCATTTGCACATATTTGCAACCTTATTTTGAGCACTGGAGCGTTCCCGGACAAATTGAAAATAGCAAGAGTATCCGTTATTCCCAAGGGTGGTGATGAAAATGACATGAATAACTATAGGCCCGTTTCTGCTTTGCCCATTTTTTCAAAAATTATAGAACGTGTTATATATGTGCGAATTGCGAACTTCTGTAGCTCAAAAAATATAACAGAACATCAATATGGATTTCAGAAAAACAAGTTTACTGAAAAGGCCCTAGTATATTTAAAAATCTAATTATTGAACATTTTGAGCAAAAGCATAACACAATTGGAATATTTCTTGATTTTAAGAAAGCTTTTGATTCGATCAAGTAGGAAATTCTTTTGCAAAAGCTGAATGAATATGGAATAAGACGTACGCCCCTTTTTTAATAAGAAGTTACCTTACTAATCGGTTTTTGAGTATACGGATATGCAGCACTTGAAGTCGCAAATGGGCAAGATAAATTACGGTGTCCCACAGGGGTTTATACTTGGGCTACTTTTATTCTTATTTTATATAAATAACATCGTAAACGTACCTCTAACACCAGATATTATATTATTTGCAGATGACACTAACGTCTTTTTTTCGGGTCAAGATAAATTTCATCTAGAAAAAGAAGCGAACCTTTGGCTTAGCAATATGTCTTTATGGATGAGAACAAATAAGTTGGAATTAGACATTAAGAAAACAAAGTACATTATTTTTCGACCACGAAGCCATTGTATTCTCGGAAATACGCAGCTCACATTCCGAGGAGCTTTGATTGGGCGCGTTCAGATTCAAAAGTTCTTAGGCGTTATCTTTCACGAAACATTGAGTTGGTCCAATCACATAGATAATCTTCGCACCCACATATCACGGTCCACTGGCATAATTGGCAAAATGAGATGCTTACTGCCGCTTTGGGTGACAAAGCAGCTTTACTACACCTTAGTTTACTCGCGCATACATTATTGCCTATTAATCTGGGGCACAACAACAAAAACAAATAAAGATAATATTCACAGGCTGCAAAAAAGAATCTTGCCTATAATCGAAAATGTTTCGCAACGAACGCCTTCCACTCCACTTTTCCATAAGCACAACATTTTAAAATTCGAAAATATATTTTATAAAAGCTAGCGACAGTCATCTACGATCAAATTTAATCAAACACAGATATATTTAAAGATAGTTACTCCCCGAAGACACACACGTATAATCTTAGGAAAACCACATATTACAGTGAAAGGATTCGGACCAACTACGGCAAGCAAAAACTAACACAGCTTATTCCTTGTTTTTTGAACTCTAACAGGATGGCCATGAGCATAATGAATGAAAGCCGGTCAGAAGCAATTAAAAACAAAAGATACACGCTTATCTACTGACGCTTCGAACATGAAAATGTTTTTTTCTCTTTTATGTAAGACTTGCTTATCTTGTATACTTTTTTCGGAAATGTATTGTGCCCTAAAATTCAGCCGTGAAAATTTCTTTTCGATAAGCTCTTGACATCAGATATGTTCTAGTTCACTTGTTAATAAAACCACGGCTTAGCTCTTTTCCCTCTTTTTTTCTTGTTTTTTTTTTCACTGCATTTTTGTATTAGAGCACCAGGCTGAGTGTTCTGCAATATTTTTGTTGTTTTGTTCACTGCATTTATGTATTACACAGAGTGACACGCTGAGTGTTGTGCAATATCGTGGTCTGGACGGGGATTGGCGCATTGTCAGGCATTCAGTTGCCTTTTCGCCACCCCTTCCCACTGTACCGCTGGATAAGATATGCATGCTTGAATTGATCAAATTAACTTCAAACTTCAAATATGGCATCTACAAGTCTCATCCATAGCACGCTCAAAAGTTAAGAAAGGCATTAATTAATTACAATGCCGAATGCTCACAGGAACATTTCTTCATTCTGATAAATTTCCAAAACGTAAATATACTTTCTATATTTCCAAGAATAAGATAAATGTCGATGCTGTTTAATAGCGGATCATTTAGTGACATTGGGGCTTAGCCATCGTTCAAATTAGCGGCTCTCTGTTGAGCTAAGATCCCCCGATGCGGGATCGTCAGTGGAGTGTCACCTCTAAAGGCTAGTTAGTACCTTTCGAGAGACATACCCGCCATATATAGAAGAGCGGTCCTGTGTGTCGACAAGACAATGAAGAGGACTATACTCTGGGGGCTGCACGAAGTAGACAGGACGGATAGAAGAAGACACACACAGCGCTGTGTGTCCGTGCTGTCTACATCGCGCTGTGCGCAAAGTCATGAATTCCCAACAAACCTAACTGTCTATACTTAATGCCGTTCGTTTCTACTCCTCGCGCTAAGTACTTGTTTCTTAGCTTCGACGAGGGCATATATCAGGTATAAGTGAAGGTGTTGTCGAGTGGCACCGCTTGCCCCGCATGCGGGAACGTAGCCACGATAGCGCACATGTTCTGTGAGTGCAACGCACCGTACACTAACCCCGATACTGCCTCGGCCAGGTGGGAGGCAGCCCTCCGCAGCTTATTCCTTGCCGACCAACTCTGGGCCGTGCAGCAAGACCGCGGAGCGGCCGACAGGCTTGGCCTGACGGTCCCGACGTGGGAGTCGCCAGCTGCGCGCTAACGTGCGTCTTGCAGGACCTCAGTAAAGTTTTTCAACCAACCAACCAACGGCTATAGTAATGCAAGGGCTCAAGAGACCCTCATATTCTCACTATCGCACCCGCCGTGATGGCGTAGAGGCTTTAGCTTTGCGCTACAGCGATCTCGGGCGATCTCCGCCCGAGATCGCTGTATGAAATCCCGGCCACGTTGGCCTCAATTCAATGGGGATGAAACCGAAATACGCCTGCATACCGAGCATTAGGTGCTCGTTAGGGAACCCCAGGTGGTCAAAATTAATCCGTGCTTCGTAATCGTATTTTGGTTTTGGTACGTAAAACTCCGGGATTTTGTTTCTCAATATAGCGGCTATTGTCTCCCCTCGGGCGGCGCTTTGTTATTCACGTGTTCATTATCTTCTTGCACGCCGTAGATTATTAAGCAGTTATGCTTCAACGCTTTTAAAAAGTGCTGCGCACATATTCATCTGTTACAGCTGGCGGACTCCTTATGCTGGCGCACAGCTGCACGAAAAACAGGACGAATACTGTGGTCATTAAAGTTTCTAAAAGAAATGACGACTAACGTTATCCTTCTTTCTTTTTTTAGGGGGGGGGGGAGGAGGGGTAAGTGAACATCCCCATATGCTGTGCAATTTATGGTCATGCAAGCTTACGCATGTAGTACTTAGGCGTGAACAATTTGTGAGTGATTTATAGCAGGAAACCAAAAAAGCACCTCCTCTGCTTACAGCGCAGACGAATTTTACTCTGGTCTGCGTTGGGATTCGAATGTTGTGCCACGTTTTTAATGTGGTGAACTTTTGTGCCGCCTTGCTGCCATTTGGAGCGATTTCGCACGCTTTACACTGGGGACACATAAAGATATATATATATATATATATATATATATATATATATATATATATATAGCAACTGGATTTTTCAATGGGCCAAGCGTATTTAGGAAAATCAGAAGCACCACTTCGCGGTTATCTTAGGTTTATTATTTACCCAACAGTTTCTCAGGGATACCTGTATCCCTTGATAAAGGTCGGTCCACCGACCGAAACTGTTGGGTAAATAATAAACCTAAGATAACCGCGAAGTTGTGCTTCTGAATTTTCATATATATATATATATAGTGACCTATATGACTATATATTGCATCTCTACACATCATCATCGCTTTTACAAATTCCTCATCTGTATTTATCATCATCAGCCGCCCAGCTTGTTCTTCGCGTAGCGCGAGCTCGGCTGGAATAAGTGGTGGAAGGTGCTTTTTGTTCCCAGACACCTCTCGCCCTTCTCACTGGAGCTCCGCTGGGGTCACCGCATACCACCTACTACCATGTCTGCTCAAGACAATCCCAGCACAGGTTTCGCCGTTCGTCGTGGCTATCCACAACCGCCACCGTGACCCACCAGTATTCGCTAGTCTGCGGGGAGATGACGTCGAGGAATGGCTCCAAAACTACAACCTGGCGAGCGACTTCAATAAGTGGAATAAGACACAGAAGTTGCACAATTTCCCCTTCTACCTCACCGATGTCGCGAAAACCTGGTTTTGGAACCATCAGTCTGATCTCCCCGACTGGGAAACGTTCACGCAGCAACTTCGCCAGATCTTCGGCGCTTCCGCTGTTCGCGCTGAGGTCGCGAAGAAGAAGCTCGGTGAGCGCGTCCAGTTCCCCGAGGAATCGTACACATACTACATTGAGGATGTGCTAGCTCTGTGCAAACGTGTCAACGCCACCATGTTCCAGACCGACCGCATACGACATATTATTAAAGGTATAAACACCGTCGCCTTTAGCGCTCTCGCCACGCAACATCCTGCCACCATCCAAGATGTAATAGCCACTTGCCAGCGCGTAGAGGAACTTCAATCTCTACGGCTATGCACGGATAACACAGACCCCCGTCTGCCTTCAACAGTGGAATTGCGCATGCTCATACGTGATATCGTTCGGGGGGAACTTCACAGGCAGTGCTCTTCCTGTGCGACAGAACCTGGCGTCGCCCCTTCTCCGACCGGCTTACGCGAGATAATCGAGCAAGAGGTTGCCTCTGCGTAACGTCTAACGTGCTCCGACGGCCCCTGCGCTAGAGATGTGCCAACATATGCCGACGTCGCGGCTCTCCCTCGGGTCACCATGGCCCCTTTACCAACGGACCACTATGTCTCTGTGGCTTCACTGTCGCCCCGAGTGCGCGTACAGCCTTACCGCTCCGTTCCGGTTCCTGGACGACCCATTTGCTACTATTGTGGCTACCGCGGGCATATCTCCCGGTTCTGTAGACAGTGTCAACAGGATGAGCACCGTGGTTTTACACCCGAAGAGCGAACAGGCGTCCGTCCAGCAACCGGCTACCAGCGAACCTTCTACAGCTCTTTATTTCACCGATCACCCTCTCCTCCGTACCCTATGAACACGCCTCTCAATTCTCGAGACTCTCGCCGCAGGTCGCCTTCTCCACGTCGTCGTTCCGTATCACCTCTCCGAGCTGCTTGTCATGTCTCCAACGCCCTCTCGGAAAACTATATATATATATATATATATATATATATGCCCAGTGCAAAACATGGAAAAGCGATCCAAATGGCAGCATGGCGACACAAACTCAAATCCCAATGCAGACCACAGTCAAAACTCGTCTGCGAGTTTATATATATATATATATATATATATATGTGTGTATATATATATATATAAATATATATACATCAACTATAAACGTTTGTGTAAATTTGTGACCCTCCTAGTTCACCCCCACTATAGAGCCAGTATCACGTGACGTCGCAAGCAAACGTTATATATTCCTGACTAAAATAAACCGCGCCGACAAGTTATCTATTGGAATGAAGCGTACGAAAGGTAACTTTTTCTTAATTTTTGATAATTACGTTTGCAAGTGAATTCAGGGCTCCCACGCAGGAATAGTTCCAGCCCAGCTGCATCAAGCCACTGCACGCGGCTGGCTTTCTCCGCCTAACACTGTCAATGCCCCCCGAAAACCGTTGTGGAGTTATTCATAACAGCTGCGCTGCAAAATTTTGCAAGACAAGAAGAAACGTCACAGGTTCGGGATATTTAGAGGACATTAGGTAAACAAACTAAACGAAGTCCTCAGGCAGGTCTAGATAGGCCGTAAATTATATAGCTGTGACAAAAAGCGTTTAACGTGAGGAAGAAGTGAAGCATCCATATTGTCGCTCAATTAAATCTTCCTCCTTATATAGCGAAGCTGTATAAGGATGGAGCGCTCAAAAACGTTATGTGCCGGTTTTCCCGGTTTGCTGACGAAACTAAGTCGGTCATGAAAGATATATTTCGAGCAAATGTGGCAAATGCTAGACGTGATATGGTAGCTCATTTTTAAATGAGGTGGTTTTTATGAGCTAAATTAAAATTACTTAATCCTCGTTTTCTGCCTGTTTAGAGGCGTTATGTGAAACGTTCGCAAAGCTTTCCCCGCTGCTCTGGCAGCACCAAAATCGGCAAAAATGGTATATCTGGTGCAAAATAAGGAACACGTAATGGATCAAGTTATGGGTACATAAGGAACAAGTTATGGGTACATAAGGAACAAGTTATGGGCAACGTGTACGGAAAGTTAAACGCCTGTAGGCTGAGCATGACATTTGTAATAAGTTACTTATTCAAGCACTCCGGAACCTTACAAATGCGTCTTACGAATGGCGCCGTATATAGCCTGCTGGCCCTGGGAGAACAATAAATGACACTATGATACAATGTATTGCAAATGTGGAAAACCCCATGGCGAATCAGCATGCAAAGGTAAACAAGTGTGGCTCAATTATAGCCTTTGTAAAATAATTTGAGCGGGTGCTCTAATGCGTTGTATTTAGCCAAGGTTTCCAACGGGTGAGTGACGTGGATGCATGCATTTCAAAGCGTGCAGTTTAATTACAGGCCAGAGAAGTTCTCAGTTGAACATCTTGATAGAAACATCTTCACTGGAAATATGATTCTGAAATTTCGTACAAGTCACCAGTCTGTTTGTATTCATCAGCCTTTCTTTAAATGTGTTTAGAAAATTTTCATTAAAACTTAACATGAGGTAATGTAAGCCACCCATGTTCGCCGGTATCGTGCGCATGCAAGCTACACCCAAAAAAGATGCTATACAGAAGTTCATGCACTTGACAGCGCTGACAGTTTGCATCGTTTGCACGGCCTGTGAGATTTGCTTATCGCTGGCAAGTAGCCCACATCAACGCTGTTGAGAGGAAGCAAGCAATCATGACAGAGATTTTCGCAACCTATGGGAGCCAGAGAAATGCGTCATTTGTGACACAGTGTGCAAAAATAGAGAGCAGCCGTTCGCAGGTCGTTCTGAGACGAGAGAGTGCCTTGTGGGAGTGCCTGACGTGATAGTGCCTCACGAGAACTGCATTATGCACGAGCTGTCACTATGGGTTTCCATCGCGGCGCTTGCTCTGTATTTGGTCCATAAGCGAGCCAGTGGCCAGGCCACGTAGAATGGACGCCATGGGTATGATAGATGCGGCACTAAATATTAGACAACGCAGCGAAGAATCTTGGCTGCAATCCCACGTGGCCGTAGCGGAGTATGCGTAATCATCAGATCCTTTCGGTGTGTAAATCAACTATGAGGAAAGCGGTCTGGGTTCTGTAGAGCAACTTGTGAATTCTTTAAATGGACATGTTGGATGTGCTCTCGCGTTTCTTCCAAGTTTGCTGTCACTCAGCGTGACTTATATATTGAGAAGAGTTCATCTTGCAGCATGATTAAAGATAGCTGCTTCAGAGCTGCCGCCGAGAATCCCGCTTTCGTGCGAATCCCTGGTACTGAACGCCACACTTGCAGTCGGGTCAAACACCAGGGACGACATACAAGGACCATCTTTTGATTTAGGGATCCTTCACACCGGTGGCTTGCAGAAGTCCTACGAAAAAGTTGGTCCCAAATATTCTAGTAAACTCAAGTCGCAAATCGACCACTCACAAACAGTTGCCCATGCATGGTCACAAGAAGCGCCCACTGCTCTATTTTCCGGCATCCAAATGTTCTTTAATGATTTTAACAACATTCAAAGGTAGCTGTTGTTTGCTAGAAAATGCAAATTAAGTCGATAAGCAGGTATGCAGTAAGTAGCGTAAGACCGGGTAGGGGAGCTGGGGGAGAGGACACGCTACAAAGATGGGTTATCTATGGGTCTACTCTTAACAGTGCAATTGTAGAACCTAGTTAGGTTCTACATGTGCACTGTTAAGAGTAGACTCATAGATAATCCATCTTTGTCGATTCGAATTGCTTGGTATATTTGAAACTGCATGTCTGCAGCAGGGCGATGAAGCACCAGCAATACGCGATATTTTCTTTTTTTCTCAGTGGTTCTTTTTTCGTACTACTGATCCACTTGCTGCAGCGCACTTTTATACGTAGTACTTCTTTTCTTTTCAGATTTTCAATTTTACCTAGTAGATAAAAAGACATTTCTCCTGAATGGTATTGGTAGAGTGAGCAAGGAAAATTGCGCCGGGAGGCGAAACGAGCCAGGAAACAAGGTATAAATAGATTGGAAAATTATAAAGAAGATCAAGTAGGAGCTTCCGGTGTCTTGCCACGTCTTCCGGTGCTTCAGTAAACTGAGTGAGTCTCTTCCGGCTCGGAAGGAAACCTCTGATCTGTAATCCTCTTCGCGAAGACATTCCATGGAAGACATTCTTAGAAGTTTTGCACGCTGCTTTTCGTCCATCGTTACTTCAACGATCCGCAGGAAGTACGGGTAACGGCGAGCTGTCCTTAGCTGGTTTTTATTGCAAATCGTGATGAAATACACTTTCTTTCTGGCTCTGCCTTTGAGACCTGTCGTTAAAAGTTCGTTCATCTCTAAGAAAACATTCTGTCATAATTTCTTTAATACAAGCCATTTCTATGTTGTGCCCGGTGTGGTATTTTCTATTATTGGCGCTCTTGTTTAGCCGGAAACATGTTGAAATAAACTCGATACTTCGTTATCACTGTGTGACGATCATGATTTATTGACATCGCCTTTGAGACAAATAATCGCCTTTGACAAATAGTCACCTAGCCTGCTTGAGTTACTCAGGCATGCTATACATGCTTTTCATTCTAGCATTTTTGTATACATCTATTTTTTTCTTTCCTCCCCAAAACTTTTATATCTACGTTGTACCGCTACGTATGCCTGTAGCGGATCCGGTCATATCAATCTCTTCAATCCATCAATCTCTGTCAACCCATAAATACTCGAAACGTCTCTTGCTCATCACGGCGGTTTACGGGTTGATGATTTCGTCCACTTTAAATCCAAGCGCTTCTGGACGTGTACGTTACCTACGGGTCTCACTGGGTGAATCCCTCCGTATTCATTAGCGTGTGCTGAGTGGTCTCCGGATTTTTTGCTGCGGCATACACCTGCCTCATCTAATTGCGAGTATTTTCTCCTTTATATTTTTGTCCTTGGGCAACCAGTTCGATCTTTAAACAGCAAGGTGGTGCGCTTTGTGTTATCGTACAGATTTTCCTTTCAAATTTATTTCTTCTCGTTCTTGTGAATCTCCATTGTCTTTTTTGTTTCCATTATTTGCATCCAATTTCATGTCTCTGTTTCCCTTTCTTTTTGATGACTCTGGTTTTCAATTTTCACTTGATGTACTGAGGTTTCTCCGGAATTTCGATGCAGCACACACATGCCTCATTTACCAGCGAATATTTGCTCCAGTATGTGTTTGTTCATGTAGGCAAACGGATGAAGTTTCAAAAAGCAAGGCACGGCCCTTTCTGTGATCGTACTTATTTTTCCTTATAATTTATTTCTTCTCGTTCTTGTAAATCTCCATGATCTTTTGTTGTTTCCATTCTTTCCACCCAATTCACTATCTCTGTTTGTCTCACTTCTTTTTTGATGACTCCCGGTTGTCTATTTACTCCTTGAATTAGCCTGTACTTGATTGCAAACTTTCTTGAACTCTTCCACCCTTCTGTGTGCACGATTTTCGGGTACAGGTACTTGCGCCCTTGAGCCGCCCAGATA
Organism: Dermacentor silvarum; assembly: GCF_013339745.2. Classification (NCBI taxonomy): domain Eukaryota; kingdom Metazoa; phylum Arthropoda; class Arachnida; order Ixodida; family Ixodidae; genus Dermacentor; species Dermacentor silvarum. The sequence goes on along the minus strand of NC_051155.1, from coordinate 160,194,827 downwards.
TGTTGATCCATGTTCCTGAGTATTTCTTGAAAACTTATTTTGCTCCGTGCTTCTCTGACTTCAAACGAGGCCTAACCAATGTAACCCATTTCGCTTCGATTTCGAACCATGACCTATTTTGTGCAACCATACAGAATTTCTTAATTGATGACGCATGAAGGTTTTTTTTTCTTTTTTTGTACGCGGTTCTTCGCATTGTACCTTCATTCGAACTTGCCATTGTGTTAGCCTAACATTGCCTCCTCCTATGTACTGTAGATGTTATCAGTATCCTACATGTTATTACATTTGGTATTTTGTTTGTTATTAATTACGTACCCCACTCCCCTCTGTAAAGCTCTGTGCGCTTGAGGGATTAATAAATAAATAAATAAATAAATAAATAAATAAATAAATAAATAAATAAATAAACCTACACAGCCTCATTTGAGGTCTTACCATGGGCTCCCAAAGCCAACCAACCAACCGGCCTACCGAAGCACAGAATAGCCTTTGCAAACGTCTGCGCTGGCCCCATTACTCCTTTCCAGATTCCATGCACCACTGCATATTTATTGTGGCCCGAAAGTGCTCTATGTTCCATTATTGCTGCATTACGCTTCTCCTTTATTTTCATATTATCTTGGTGGGTGCTTGAGTAAGTCTTTCCTTCGTTTATGTATACGCCGAGGTATTTATATTGCTTGACTATGGGTATGACTTGCTGAATGGACGCCCCATAATTACTTTTCTCTTCATAAGCACATTAGGGGCAGCTTCACACTAGTGGTGCGAAGACTGGGCAAACAGCGAAGCTGGCGACCCCACCTAGCTTCATCTCGGTTCGGCCAAGTTTTTGCGAGGTTATGCTTCGAGACTCGGCCACGTTTTGCGCAAGATCACCCCGGAATCAACGACAGTCCAAGGAGCAACGAACACTCGGTTATTAAAGTATCTGGACGCTTCTGAACGCTCAAACGCTTTTGCTCGGTTTCTCGGGCTCGTAACTCCGGATCTTCTGCGAATCACCGACGTTTCGCCGCCGCTTCGGCGGCGCGATAGTCGTGACCGGACCGAAGCCGTCTCGCTCACTCTCGAGTAGCGGTGCGGCGGCTTTCGTGCCGGGCTTCCTCATCTTCGGGAGGGACGCTCTTCTTCGGCCGCCCCATTTTCGCAGCGATGTGCTCGGCGGGGATACGGCGGCGCTTCGGTGTCACCGCGGCGGCGACGCGGCGCTGTATATCCCGTGGGTCGGCGCAATGACATCACGGCTTAGCTCCGTGTCTGTGCTGCTGCGGCAACCACTCCGCAAGGCGCGGTGACGTAATGGCTCTCCAAAGCTAAGGCGAAGCGATGCGGCGCGCGCGATGCCGTCACGGCTCCCGCAGCTGTAGGGGGCGAGGCTCGGCGCGGTCGGCGCACCTGGGGCGAAGCGTTGCCAGCATGGTGACGTCATCGCTAGGCGATGGTTTTGCGGCGTACACTCGACGGACCATGCTCGAGCTTAAACGCTTCGTTAGTTCACAGGGGTATGTGCCATTGCGCTTGGACGCTTTCTGCACTACTTCCAGGATTGGCCCACAGTTTTTGTTCGTACTACGCGGCCTAACCAAGAACTCAAGCAGCTCCCCTGTTGCAATCATAATTCTCGATTTCTCTGTGCAAAACTTAAGGCTTAAGTTTGTCGCCACGTTGCCGCACATTTTCGCAAATGTCTGCGAAAGTCTTGCATTGCACGCTAATATTACTATGTCGTCCGCATAAATCAGGCCGGGGACCACCTGTTTCACCATTTGTCCATTATGCATGTATTATTGCGATAGCAATTATATGGACACTCAAAAGCAGATTTCTGCCGTCGGCGTCGCCGTCGCCGTGAGGTTCCGTATGACGTCAATGGAGATGAAATCGTCGCCGCGCGCCGCCGAACGCTGTATGTGCGAGTGAAAGGGCGCGAGGGGCGCGCGCTTTCACAGGGAGTGAAAGCACGGCGGAGAACAAACGCGCGTTCTGCGCCGTGCTCCCTTAAGGGCTGCAGAAGTAGGCGTCTCTTTCCTCCTTTACAATCACCATATATGTAGAGCAAACGCGCCTTCTTCCGACACGCGAGAGGCCGTGGGGGGGGGGGGGGGGGAGGGGGGGAGGGGCAGGGAAGGGAGGCGACGTTTAGCTGCGGCACCAAGTGCCTATTTATATCAGAGGCTCCGGCAACAGTCACCAACGCCGCACGCATTTTGAGCGAACGCGGGCAAAACGCCGGCGGCGTCGACAACAGTTCTGCGTGTTGCCGGTGCTGCTGCATGTCCAAGTTTATACAGCTGATAAAGCTGCTATCATTACTCCGTATAGCTCTCTTCAACTTTGCTATCGCAATTGATGCTTCGCCTTTCAGGTGAAACTGCGACAACTTTTTTTATAAATCAAACCCTATTTCACAATTTTTCAGATGTCTTTCTATCCCCTTAACCAAAAGCGTGAACAACAACGCAAACAGAGAACATCCTTGCTTCATGCAGAGCGTGGCGAACTTCCACCACTTCATTACATTTTCGATCTTTCCATGCAAGTTGTACTCGATTGTCTTTATATATCTCCCGCAGCAGCTCCACGACATCGTCACATGTGCCTTCGTGCTTGAGAATATCCCACAACAGTTACCTGTCTACGTTGTCATCGGCTCCCTTAGTATCTAGGAATGCTATCCATGAAGGTCTATAATGAGCCACTGAAATCTCTAGGCACTGAGTTAGTAGAAACATGCTATCCTCTAAGCATCTGCTTGGTCTGAACTCTTTTTTCACCCGCTTTGACAGTTCAAATTTTATGGCTTGCATTGTCATTCTATATATCAACAACGTTACTGTAAGTGGCCTATACGAGCTCGTTCTATCCTTATCACTTCCGTTGTAGATGAGGTTCATCTTGCTTACACGCCATCTAACCGGAATTTTCTTTGTTTTAATCACTTGCTTAACGGCATTATTAAGCAGCGACTTGCTCTTTGGACCGTAGTTTTTGATTAGCTGTATTGGGAGTGAATCGGGTGCTGCGGCGGTGTTGTTAGAGACATTTTCTTCTGCTTTTTTGCATTAAAACCTTTCTATGCTGAATTTTGACCTTCCAGGTATCTCTATCGTTGCTCGATCTGTTTGGGACTAAAATACGCTTTCTTTTGTGCCGAAGGTATCCCTAATAACGTCTTTGATGTACGGCGGAGCATCATCTACTTCCAGTATGTTACCGTCTTCATCCCGTAGAGCCGTTTGCGAATTTCTAGTTGGAGCTTCGAGTGCTCTTACATGATTCGGGAATTTTTTAGCGCACCATTGTCTCTGCTGCGAATGTTATGGTGTCGTGCTCAATGGCAGCGCCACTGTTGGCTGAATTCACTTTTCGAATTGAAGGTGCTCCAGTGTATCATGCAAAAACAGCACAATAATAACAACGCAGTAAAGAGCATGCTCCATCACGAGAAAACACGAACGAACATTTGTAGAAAAACATATACAATAATTTCCACGGTAGAGGAAACTCGCATGAGCCTTTTTCTCTAAAAATCCTTTGTGAGCTTTAAATAACATTTTTCTTTGTCTTAAAATGAATGAAGCAATTTATGTTTGACATCATAAATTATGAAATAAAAGAATGAACTGGCAACTCTTAAAAGGAAGCTTGAGCTCGGGGGCTCCAATCTAAATGCATATGAACCATGAAGCTGAACTTAAGAGAAACGTCTACAATGTAGTGACTCCCAGAAAAAGATTTTTGCTTTAGACCGGCAATGTTTTTCTAAAAATTGTTGAAAATTGCAACCTATCTAAAAGATTATAATGTTTACAACTCTGTGACTCAGCAATAGAAAACAGATCGCACAGGTCTGTAATCTTTACCTAATAATACATGTAAAGCGAAGCAAATTGATATCTTATTCACCCCACTGAAGATAACCACTAATTTAAGAATTAGATTTTTGCAATATCCTAATAAACAGTGCAGCAAATTTATGTAGGCTGTCAATTTACATGTGACATTTCACATAACTCCTGCTGATTGTTTTCCTAGCAATCAGCACCAGTTATCACCTAAATTGGTACCTAAACATGCCGGCTTATACATTGTTCGTGCTCTTTCTTTCCCTGGTGGATATTCAGCTTATTCTATACGTCCTCAAGACACATTTTAGAAGATGAATGTCTTGGTTTAATGCCTTGTTCGTTTGTTTTACTGTATGTGAGTAACAGCCTGTTCGATGTATGTATTCTACAGTCGTCGGGTCTCGTGTTTTTTGCATGGTATAACATAGATTTCCAAACGTCATATCTGTTATCCTACATGACCACTTTACTTTGTTATCGTCTATCATCATTCTTTACCGCCGTCCTGCCACTGCAGGATCAAATAAATTTTCTGGCTTTATTTCTCTTTGCAACACTGACCATGCCGGCGCCGGACTTCGCACGAAGCTGCTTCGTTGCACAGCATCGTCGAAGTGTTTGTTCCATTGCTCTTGCGTCAGTGCCAGCTGACGCAGACTAAATTTTGCAAAGGGCTTTCGGGCCGACCGCGAAATTAGAGTTCAAGCCACGATGTCGAATGCTATCAAAGGTTGCTGCTGGTGTCTCGAAGCATTTGTATTCTCCACTTGTCCGACATGCAGTCGTGCTGAAACTGTCCCAAGTGTCGTGCCTTCCCTGTACCCCACCCTCTCTCTTTCGCTTATGAAAAAATAAAGGAAATCGAAAGCATGCCCGCTCACGGCAGTATAAAAGAATCTACCACTAGGCACATTTCTCCGAGTGGGCGTTTGTTTCTGGACACAGGACACTCCCCCCACCCCTGCCTTTATCGGGGAAAGCCAGCCAATGTAGCTTGTGACGTAGGTGAAACTTCCGGTACTTGGAACGAACACTTGTTCAAACAAACAGAAGAAAATAACTAGAACCTTAGTAAAGTTGACACTTCTTTTTTTTGTGTGTGTGCATGCAGTCGTCCATTCCCACTCTGCAGAGTTTGACTTATCTGGGCAGAAGAAATAATACGCTTCCATGTATTCAAGTATTCCCCTGCGATGAGATACCAAGCAAACTCGTATGGCAGCTCGGACATGTCACGGAAGGAACGTGGAAATGCACTTAGGAAAGAAAGCGCAGCGCTACTTACGTCTTTTTTTTTATTATTAACGACGATACACTTGAAAGCTTTTATTTGGATTTCACTGCGTGATGCCCTTGATAGTGACCTAGACGCAGTGACATTGGTGAAAAAAGAAGCCCAATCGGTGAGAACGCGAGGTAGAAAGACAGTTTAGAAATTGCAATTTAATATAAAGGGTTATACGGTATGCACACTTATCGGCACTAGCTGTCTTTGGCAAAAGCATGCTTTTCGCGGATTCCCAGCTACATCTTGATGGGAACAAACACCGAGGCAACAGTTCTAGATTTCTATTCCTGTTGTTCATTTTTAATGCCACAACTTCTTAGTTGTATGTTTTTTTTAATGCTAAACGTACTTTGACAAATTTGGCCACCGCAGCAATCTCATCAGTTACGCGAAACGCAGCATTAGGTTTTCTGGCTGATTTGAATGTCTCGAGCAATGTATGGTTGCCCAATGTTACTTTACAACGTTCCGTCTAATGTCAACGCCACCTTCCTACAAAATGTATAGCGAATTACTGCTAACCTATATGTAGGAAGGCTGCGTTTAGGCATTATGCAAACATAAGTTCGTAAGTATACGTTTACGCCTACATTAAGTTGCCTATTTCGGCGTATCTACGGGTTGAGGTCTCTGATGTGAGTGTTGCAGCTTTGCTGACGCAGACAGTGGCCTTGTGTGTACACCTTTTATGAGAACGATACGTCAGGGCAACCACTTAGGCATTTAGCTGTTGAAAATAAAGTGAAACATTGAAATGCGATGCAATGTGGGAATAACCCATTCATCTTAAAGCAGCTTTTGCCATATATCCTCCTCGGAATAGAATCTTCACGCACTGACGAATTCGAAAAGCTCTTATGACGTAGTTGAACGTTCTCGTAGAGAAAGCATATATACTCGTATTTGACCATCATCGAAGTGGATTATGGAAAGGAAGTACGTCATTTTATGGTAGCAGCGTGCAGCTGAACTTGGTGCACACTTCCCGTTCCGTTTGTACAGTGTTGTACTTTAAATGTCTAGCCTTCACGCGAAAAAAAAATGTTTCCGACGTCACAATGGCTATAAGGCTTTTGTGCGAATACGCTGAATATTATGTAGTGTGTGCAAGAAAAGGAACCCTCTCACCAATTTCAGGACATCGTTGATATATAACGATGTTACCACGAATGCGCCGCTGTTTCATGCATACATGTATGAAGTCCTTAGGAAAGAAATATATTTACGACAAAGTGGCGCAGGCAAGCGGGGCCAACTGTTATACGACGCAAATATCGATATAAGAAATGAAAACGTAGCTATATAGGTTTATAACGCAGTGATTAGGAGCTAACTGTGCTTATACACAGTTGTATAGTTCATACGTTTCTGAACATGTGAGTAACCATCAAGTGCCTTTGTTAAAAGTCTGCAATAACCCATCTTAAGACGAATGTCGACGTTAATGCGATTATCATTGAAGCAATCTAGAAACACACCGTATTGCCAACGCTGAAATGCGTCATATGGCCATGCGCCACTGTGTAGTGTTGCTCTTCAACGACAAAAAAGAAATCCTGTAAGATTTACCCGGTGCTGGAGGAATCGAACTCGCGTCATATACATTCAGAAAATCTTATATATATATATATATATATATTGCAATTTACGATTTGTTGCTGGTGCATTTGCAAGGCATAGTTAATCGGAAGGTATTCCGAGGATGCTAATAGTTTCGGGATACGCGTCTCCAAAATGTGCGACGATCCACATTGGCGTTACCGCTATTTTCGAGCTTCAGTACATAAACATGTAGTTTTCTTAAAACGGAAATAGGTTCAACTGTGCGTATTTTACCGCACGTTTGGCAGTGCTTAGCTTGAAAGTAGTGTTAGCTTAAATTTTTTCTTCAAATGAATATTCAATGAGAACTCACTCACTGCAACTCGTGAATATGTGCCCTAAATTAATCAGGTACACATTTGACTAGTGAAATTTCTTTTATTCATTGATTCTTCATTTTTGTTTCTTGAGAAAGTAATGTCCACCCCTTCAAGTAATCTAGATAAGTGGAAGTATTCGTGCTATATGCCTCAGGTCATTTAAAAAAGGGTTTAACGTTGTATATGTGAATGCTGAGCAAGTTCACAGTCATTGAAGCACGGCAACACGCAAAAGTTTGCACAAAATCGGGAAAATTTAACGGCACTTAAGAAACGTCACCTAACTTTTAAGGCAACTGTATTTCTCTTGTAGTTATAGTAATGAGACCATGGACCTGAAGAAATTATTGTAATGTTTCTTGTGAAAAGCAGGCAACTAAGTTGAATTACTTGTCGTTCTCTTCATAAATCTGAATAACAAAAAAGCGCAAGAAAACCTGAAATCAACCAAGTATCATTTTATGACAACTCAGTTTTGAAGAAGCTTGCAAGGGGGTCGAAGGTTCATGAAAGGGAAAATGTTTCTATGTCATTGCCATCTGCTTCGGTCCTCGCTAGCTCATGTGGCAGAATGGCAATCTTAGACAGGCGCTGGTGCCGGGTTCGATCCCCCGCCCAGAACGTATTGTTTTTGTGCAAGTGCGAAGCTTTTGTCCCAGAAACCCATACGTTTCTTTTTCCTTTCATTTTGTTGTTGTTGGTTCGTGCTACAGTGGAAAGGATGATTTTTTTTCAGTTCATGTAACGTGATTTCACAGTCGATATGACTCCTTTTGCCCGTTATACGATCGGAATAAATGCCTTGAAGGGAGTGTGCCTTCCCACCCTGTTTTAATGTCACTTTCTTTTCTTATATTAAAGAAATAAAATGCGCAGCTAGGCTATCCCGAAATCCCAAATACACAAGTTAGCCAAGAATACTAAAACAATGAGGAAAAAATTTCAATAAGCACTAGGTGCACAGGACTGACAAAAACAAGCTCACACAAAATACTATACGAGCATTAGCACCGGCAGAATAACCCACTATCTGGGACAGTCATCAATCTCACAGGAATTGGGGTGTGCCCCCAAGAGCTTTCATTTACACGTAAACCTGACCCCAACGTATCACGCAGCCACGACCTATATACTTTGCTTGATTCATTAGAGCGATAGTTTATTTTCATTGTGTCCCCCTTGACATTATCCAGGCTTTCAATCTACCTGCAAAATGGTTTATCGCTTTTCTCTCTCATATTCCGAGTGAATTCCTTTACATCGATTAGATAGTCGGTCAACGAACGAATCTGTCAGCAATGAATTTTCACCTAACACTTTGCATGCCATGAAACTTAACGACAGCCTTGCTCTCAAACGAACCGCCCGCCTCCCATCGTATACACTGTAGGGTATGACCGGCTGCCTTTGTACCCGAACTCTTAGACTCTCCAGCTCTGTCCTGACAGCGTCGTGTACGATACCACGCTGCCAGTGCTTTCTTTACCCGTAAGGCTCAGTTAGATTAGCTTATCTTAGACCCCACAAAAAGTTGTCCGAAAGGCGATAGTTGACCTTACCGCTTTGAGGCTACGTTTGTGGAGGTGCAAAAGAAAGTTTTCCGTGACTTACTGCAATCACCAACCTCAGCGCCCTTTCCGTTTGTGCTTCGACGACGCGGTGTTCTCCGTGAATGTTCCCGGTGTCCATACGCTCGGGCGTAGCCCACGTTAATGGAGTGAAATATCACTGTAACGTTTTCTTCCTGTCGCAAATGATGTAGAAGATTCGATCCTACGCCTATAACAAATAGGAGGTCTATGAAATGTGGTTATTGGGTATTTAACGCTGCCCAATTCTAAAGGCCTCGAAGAAACTGGGCACTTACCCTAACTGTCGGGCGTGTTCGCCATGGACGCCCTTGAGTTCATTTCGCTAGCAGTATGCTCCACTCGAAATACCTAGACACGATGTTTGCAGGCCGTGCAAAAATTCGAAGCCGTTCTCCAATTCTCGGTTTGTCCCGGTACAGCTTACAGCGCTACCACAGACACATAATACATACACAAGGAACTAAAAAAGAAGTCGCAGTTTTTCCCGAAAGGCGAAGCATCGATTGCGCTGGTAAATTAGTAGACAGCTACACGAAGTACGGATAGTAGTTTTATAGGCCATATAAAGCTGTAAATATTCGCTTACTAACTGAATAAACAAGCACAGTGTCACGCGCTTAGAGGTAAACATGAACACATCTCGCTCATTGACCGCGGGAGCTCGTCAAAACGCTGGAGTGAGAAATCACGCCAGCGCCAGCGAGCAAACTGACCTTCGCGCTGGTTCTCGCTTCAACGCGAACTAAACATCGAAAGCGCAGCGCATACGAAGCTACCGGCACTCGGCGAATGCCCTTTGGCCCATCGCAGATCGCTTTGAAGATGAGGCCGCCGCGGGCGCACACTGCAGCCGCGTCGTAGATCGCTTTCAAGATAGCTCCGTGAGCATCAGCCGCGGAAGCAGAAAGCACCGTCCCGCCTCCGCCGCCTCCTCCCCGTGCCTCGCGCGTGAACGAAGAGCGTGCGCTTCCGGCCGCCTTCCTCTCTCGCGTGCGCGAGATTAAGCTGCGGTTGCCGGCTCACCCTCGCAAGCTTTCACTTGCGCACACAACGCACGGCGCGCGGCGACGATTTTACCGCCGTTGGGCTTTATGCGGAACATCACGGCGAGGGTGACGACGACGGCGACGGCAGAAATGCGCTAGGTGTGTTCATATAATTGCTATCGCAATAAAAAGAAAGAAAAGGACACCTTTTGTAACGGCCACCTAAAAGGAAAAAGAAAACAAGCCCGCAAGAGCACGGGCTTGCAGAACTAATTTTGACAGTTACGGTTTTCTTTTTCCGCTATCTCTTGCTTTCTCATTGGCCTCTTTCCAACCCCTTTATCCCCAACTCCAGTGCAGGGTAGAAAACCGGAAACTCGCCTCTGGTTAACCTTCCTGGCTGTCCTTTCTCGCTCTCTCTCCCTCTTGACAGCCGCGTTTACCGGCTGCGAAAGGCTCAACCTTTAGCACTGAAAAGTAAGCAACATAAGTATACTTAAAAAGGAGCATAGACAGAAAGCATGATGCGACGTTGTACCAGGGACGTGATAAGGAACTTTTTTTAAAAAACTCGATTATCCAATGCTAGCGAAATTGTTTGGTGATTACCAGGCATGCTCTTTTCGCCACGTGCCATCAATTTCCTCGTTGAACGCTGACAATCCTGATTCCGCTCAATTAGTGGACCATGATGCTGGAAAATTATATCGGTGAAACCGCAACGAGGCAGCAAAATGGCGACACCTGAAGCAGAGCATCGAGGACGCGACGAAAGAACGAAAGGGAGAACGTTAAGCTTCCTTCCGTAAGTGCTTTCCACTTCCTTTACAAACGAGTGACGGTTAATTGCGCCGCACGTAATTATCCCTGGAACTTGATGTTGCAGGCATGGCACGATACCTCAATAATTTATATACCGCTACTTTGTTCGTTTCGCGGAATTCTCAGTTTCGTTAATGCGCTCGTTCCGCCCAGCTTTAATAACGCTAATGACAGCATGATCAGATGCGCAAGGCAGAATAGGGTTATTACCCCAAAAGGCGCTGCACCTTCAACTTCCTAGTGGGATGCACCTGTCGCGACTGCTCAAGCCGCTAAAAACTTAACGAAGGATAATACAGGCGTTTTCAATTTTCTTTTGCGTTTCAGTTCGCCCAATAGTTTTGTATTTCGCGGTAGTTGTAAATGTGTTTCGTCCATCTCCTTCGTGGGGTAATTTCCTCATTTTCTCGATGATTGGGCGAAACTTGTTCCCGCTTCAAGAAACTGAAACCATCTCTCATTGCAATGCTACCAGCAAATGTTATTAACGCGCGTGTACTGTGAGTTACCGTACAGCAAAGTTAAGTAATCGCCACAAGATTACAAATGCCTCGAATTGTCTGCAAGTCAGTTCCGGGGCTCTGCAGGTAAGTTTAGGGGACACTCTGTTCCCAATTTATACGCCAGTGATACAAAGAACATTAATAAGGACATGTACAACTTAAGAAACAGGTGTGACTCGCTATTCGGTTCTCGTTAGCTCTCCTAAAATATTGCAGTTCGCTGCCTGAGCATGTAACCAACGCGATCTGATCTTCAAGTTGTGCGTATCGTGCCTGACCGCAGTGGTCAGCAGCATATACGGTCAGAAAAGAGATAATGTTCTGAAACCGTCGTACTACAATTCGTGATGTAACCCAATTTATTTGAGGCAATACTTTACTTTTCTCTCAATTCAAACTTCAAAAACTCTTTCAGGCCTAGGAAATTTTGTGTCTGTCGTGTACGTGCGATCAACTTGAAAGAGCAAGACGCCGACTATAAATCGACATTACTGGCATTGGGCCGCAGACAACGCAGCCTAAAAAAAGAAAAATGTTGTGCACGTGGCCAACAAGAGTCGCACAAAAGAGCGCTTTACAATGCGTGACGGCCGGGAATGCATTGCGTGATGAGCGTAATACATTAACCATTATAATTTAATGAAGCCAGCGGCACTATTGAATATTATTAACATAAGTAATAAACGGCTTAGTCTATAAGAACGTTCTGTATTTGTACTGTGGCTGTGCCTCCCTTACCCCTTACCCCTTCTAATAATAAAGTTCACACTCACTCACTGTGTGATAAGTGATAATATTGATAGTTTCTTTGTAAAGTCGTGGAGTTGTTTTGACAGCTATGTGATAATGTCGATCCACGTGCAAAACTTGTACTGCTTTTTCTGCTGCCCAACTATCTGCAAAAGTGCACATAACTATACAAGTGGCAAGCAATAGCCTTTGCCCTATTTGTGGACCATATTCTCTTCGTATCACGTCAATAAAGAAAACAAAAGTTTAGCGTGGCCTGCACTGGAGGCGCAATGCTAAAGAGACAGCGGAGCTGATGGGCACCTAGCTATAGTCCTGGCTTTTAAGCTAGGACTAGCTTATTTGTCGAATATCGATTAGCTATTGATTGGCTATCGCAAGGTATTGGCCAGGTATTTGGGCTAGGCTAAGCACTACCATGTCATCTCCAGCATTTTCCTGAATTTTCCGGATTAGCTATTCATTGACTATCGATTGGCTATCAATGACTGTTAAGCTGAAGTAGTACCAACCATGGTTAGCTAGACTTAGTCAGGCTCAGCTTCGCTAGCTCACAGGGGTATGTGCCATTGCGCGTGGACCCTATCTACAGTACCGCCAGGATCGGCTCACAGTTTCAGTTCGCATGTTACGGACTAACGTTTGGCTTAAACAGCTCCGCTGTTAATAATGACAACGAAAGTGTTCCTTACTCGGTTTCTAAGTGCCGTCTCAGCTGATGCATGTATGCCTTGAAACGATTATAGTGGCAACCGCGTCTTTTACGCCGCAACCCCGCTTGCGACTTTTCGCTGAACCTAACCGCGGTTCCTTCCCTGCCTTCCCTTCCGTTTTTTTGTTCGATTGGAGAGTTCGCAGTGCATGAAGCCCCTAGGAATTTTAGTGAATGGGCCTATAGTTTCGACTTATTGCCAACTATTTAATTTTTTTATATATTCTTGTTTGAAAACTAGATGAGTTTGTTCTCGTTTAACGCTTCCCCGCAACACTACATTGGTCGCACCTCGAGAAACGCACCATCGTATAGGGGATAAGGTTCAGTATTCCTAGCTAAATCAAAAGGAGTAGCTTGACTCCAAACAGCCTCACCGAACAATAGTTTTCTTTGATCCACGATGCGCGCCGATGTCCGGTCTCTCAAAGTTGTGTCAGTAAACATCTAACGTCCTGTTTTTCGAGAAGGGTATCGAAAGTTTCAGGTGGCGCTCAATGTGAAAAGAAGTTCCTCGAGCTTCTTTGTCTTCTTTTTCTGCGTAGGGTCTGGGTACTGCGGTTGCCAGAATTTGCATATTTATATCTTCTCCCTTGGTTCACTGTAAATGTAGCTTTTCTTGGAACTGGCCTGATAGCGCAACTGATTAAATGAGGCACCACTCCCCTTTCATAGTTGGCTCTAAACCGCTCAACGAGAAGTACGCCATACGAAATGCTATGACCGCTTTTGATTCCCGGTTTTACGAGATTTCTTTACATTGTTGCCATGGCGGTCTCTAACAACTTTTCCGCTTATTTGTCTTCTCTTGCCAGGAGCTTCGACTTAGTATATAGTCCTCACCAATGAATAATTGGGTCACCATTTGTTTGAGGACGATCGCTTACTTAAGTAAGGCAATATACCCAATAGGATAAATGAGGAAAAGAGAACGCCGACTCGAAGATTGAATGCGTGAAATGAAAACAAGTCTCGAGGGATCGCATGCTGTCATCTCTGCGATATACGTTTGAATTAAGTGTACAAAAATGAAACCGAATGCGAAAAATACTTGTCGCGTGCGAATGGGCGAAGGCGTGAAGATAACGATATTTGAGAGGGGGCATATTGTGATAATCAGAAGCGAATACTTCATCAATAAAGGTTCCTATCTGATCGCCCTGCTAGTAATGCCTATTCAGTAAAGGGTTCCGCACTGACATGGGTGCACTAGGACAGCATTTGGTGTCGCGAAACTGCAACTTTCCAGGAGCATGGGGGGGGGGGGGGGGGGTTGCCTTACCCGCGCATGCGTGGGGCGTCCGGCAGTAATGATCCACTGTGAACGTTTAGATCGAATAGGTGAACAGCATGTTTTTGCTGTTACTATATATAGGGGCTCATTGGAATCTTGGTGTCAGTTTGGCTGACATACTATATATCAAAACTTCCCTAGGAAATGTTTATCTCAAACACTGTCAAAAACAAGCTGAGCATGGGGACGGCCGGGAATGCATTGCGTGACGCACGTAACGCAATGCAGATATATACAGTTCGTCTGGGTAGCGTGGCGTTGCAGTTACCATTGTTCTTATCGGTACAACTTCGAATGTAAACTGTAGTGCTCTACGATTGTGTGCGCAGATTGTTCTATTGTGTGCGCAGATGCGCAGATAGTTGCATTTTGTAAGTTGGCTTTCCTGCAGTGTGTTTTTGGCGCTCACGGACGAATCAGTGTGACATAGAAAGCTTAGCTTTAAAAAGTGGGGGTGTCGTAATGGCTGTTGACGCTCCCTTAAATGTGCTAGTTGCCTCGACATAGAAGTTGTACAGGAATCAGAAATGCAATAAATAAATCTGGCGAAAATGTCAAAAATTATTTATTGGGGCTTTCTTTTGAATCACTCAACTTCATACCTGTCATGTTTGATGGGGTCATCACATCTATTCAACGTGTTGTGACCACGCATTTAGAGCACTAACTACCTATTGTTTGTGAATTTAACACAAATGGTACTGAGAGAAGCAACGACACCTATTCCCATTGCAATAATTTCATGATCAAGAAATGCTGCTTGTTTTTAGACTTCCTAGCTTTTACTTCCGTTCAGCAACATAATTTAACTAAAACTGTCACAGTAATGTTTTAGACTTGTGCCTGTTAGATGCACAGAATATTATGGTGTCGCGCTCTGACATTTCCCTAGCTCATCCTAACAAATCTCAACCCCCCCCCCCCTCCTAAAATATTAAGATAGCTGCGTCGTTTTCGGCCTTCCACTATAACAGTTCCTATGGTGATCGTAATTCATCCCACTTTCTTTTTAAATGTGGTGGCTATAATGGCCTATTAAAGTTGTTCTCCACAGTTAACTCGTCTGTTGTGACTAGTATATGCGATGTCAAAGAAAAGGTCCATTGGTTTACCGAGATCATTCTGAATGGTATGCATGACAACATCCCCCAGGACAAGCCCGAATGATCTAAATTTCTCCATTGGATCTTTGTGAAACTTAGAAAGAGCGTGCCCACAGAAAATCCTACAACCTCGAGCCAAACAAATGAATAGGAGGCTTCTGCCTCTTGTGGTCCTTCTGTAATCACTTTTATAAGCGGGATCACTAGTCTAAAATTTGAGTTATTGGAGAACAGCGGCGCCTTTAGTCAGCCGGTGGATTTGAATAAATTATTGATCGAATATTAATATTGTTATATTACAATTAATATTACATCATTTTCATGCAATAAAAATGCTGAACAGATGCTGCAATAAACATTTTGCTTCAAACGGTACATGTTGCCTTACAAGACGCTCAATCAATCGCAGAACTATTGCTTTCATTTTTGATGTGTAGCACCCCTTCTTCCAGCAATATTTGCATGGAAAATATAGAAGAAATAATGCCCTCAACATGAACTAGAATGGTCCTATGCCCTACGAATGAAATAAAGAAAGAGGGGTATCATCCATAAGTAGGTGCTTTCCTTCAGAGGCCCTAGGTTATTTGCCGAAGTCATGGAGAAAGGCGGTTGTCTGACCATGAATCACACAAATGTGAGCCTGATGTCGCACCAAAGTTGATTTGGTTATGCAAAATAGGATAACTTTCACGACACTGTGTTGGGACCCTTGCAAAGCATGCCCAAAGCTCTGATGTTTTATTTAAGGACGGCGCGGAGGATGGGCATTTTAGGCGGTCACTCAGAATTTACGTGCAGAGGACAGAGATGGAAGACACCGACGACAATCTTGTGTCTAGCTTATTTGGAAGTAGCATGATTGATGGTCAAGGCTATTTCTCGTCGTTGACAGCGCATGCACTTCTTTGCGTAGAATATTGTGAAAAAGCAAGCAATGGTTCGCATAGCTCATTCATTCTGGCAAGGACCTTATTCCCTCCATAGATGAGTCGTTTGTCTTTTGTTCGTTCTCTGAGTACATTTGTATAAAGAAATATTGAAAACAAGTAGAGAAAAATCTAAGTGCACCGAGGTATCCACTGAGGCTAGCTTGTTCAGAATTTTCAGGAAGAAAGCTGAGAAACACGACGGGAAACACGGCTGATGATACAGTGGTTCTGCCACCTGATTTATTTATCCCTGGTTTAAGTTACTTATATGAAAGCCGGAGTTAGTAACATCATCAACAATATTAACAACAGTAGTACGAACTTTTGCATGAAACAAGGCCACTGCTTAAACAGCCCCTATTATGGCGTAGTTGGCAAACTGCGTTATGAAGAGCTGACACATGGCAAGCAAGTCTTGATAGCAAGCTTAATTGGTAAGATAAGTGAGCCGAGCAACAGCGTCGACTAAATGAAACAAGCACTGCTCTTCGTGCCTTCAGAGAAAGCCTGCTAAATTTGATCCTTCCGCTATCTTTTAGAGTATTTTGTGCAATAATCTCCTCATGTGTCGCATCCTTGCGATGAAAAGTGGCTTCTGTGGCCCCACATTTTGTGCTCAATTCATAACTCTTTCCTGTTTTGGAATTGGTGCGCGCGCGTGTGTGTGTGTGTGTGTGGTGTGGTGTGGTGGTGTGTGTGTGTGTGTGTGTGTGTGTGTGTGTGTGTGTGGTGTGTGTGTGTGTGTGTGTGTGTGTGTGTGTGTGTGTGTGTGTGTGTGTGTGTGTGTGTGTGTGTGTGTGTGTGTGTGTGTGTGTGTGTGTGTGTGTGTGTGTGTGTGTGTGCATCTATGCCTTTGACATTTTCTTAAATTTGATCGCTAGAGCGTCGACCTTACGGCTGGTCAACGGGCTTGTAGCAGAGAGGAGTGGCGCGACCAGTGAGCGTATGCGCGGGCTGTCAAGGCTATTTCAATTTCAAATGTATTCTGTTGCGCTATTCACTTAAAAGCAACCTAGTCACTACAAAGCCGCTGACACTATGTACTGTCGATGTTCGCACGATATTGCCAAAAAACAGAAATGCAAGCGTGTATGTATGTATATATGTATGTAAGTATGTATGTATGAGTGTACGTATGTTCGTACATATACGCATATTATGTACTCGTCCGTACATAGATTGTGTATGTAGAACGTTTGAGCGCGAAATGTCTCAGGGAGGTGTAAGCGAGGTCCCAGCTGAACTGTCACATCTAGCGTCGCCACTCTCGCTCAGTCTCGTCCTATAGTGAGTATTTTTTAAAGCAAACACATCACTACAGGCGCAGTTATGAAACGATCCGAGAGCTCACCAAGGTCAACACCCGTTCCGGTATAGAGCGGCGAATATTGTCACAGTGCTCTAAAACAGAATTACGGTAAGAAAGTGTGGGTATTGTGAGGACAGAAACCATACTATTTGACCATTGATTTTAGTAAAGAAAGCAGATATTATGTTGCCTAAATGAGATAAAAGTTGACTTGCAAGACATACGGCCTAGGTTATAAAGATGGTCCTACTTTCTTTAGAAGTAATGCGTCAGCCAAGGGATCACCATGTCACTTGTTTGGCCCTATATAGCTGTTAACGGAATAGACACGTGGCAGGGTGTGGTGAATAAGGAACATAAACACTCAGCAGGGCTAATGTCACAAAGCGACGAAAGTTCAGTTGCAAGACGTGCGGCCTAAGTTATTAAATATGGTCCTATTTATTTTTGAAGCAATGCGTCAGCCGGGGGTGCAAGGAATCGTCATGTCAATTGTTTGGCCCTACCTGTTGGTGGAATAGACACGTGGCTGGGTGTGGTGAATAACGAACATCAACACTCGGCAGGGCTAATGTCACAAGGCGACGAAATGTAGAGCAACACCATCTGAAGCGCAGTCAAGGTAGGCAGGTACAACTTTATTCGACAATTGGTGTCGTTCAAGAAGCATATTTGTTTTTAGTTAGTGGTTAGTGCGTATCACTTGCCGCCCAGTTTACTTCCCGAGGCCATCCGCATATAGTTCTCGCGAGCAGATTCGCGAAGATCGTTTTTCCTTCACGTAGAGGGCTTAATTATTTTTGTCCGTTGATTTTCGATTCCCTGCCGTGAAGTGTTAGACAGACGTCGCGTCGTGGCTCCAGATGTTAGCTACCGTCTTATCCCAAATGGCTCATCCAAACAAAGAAAGGATATGGGTTGGATTGAACTTACTGAGAAAATACTGGGTATTAGAAGCCATCTTGGCCAAATGCCGGGAAAGGTAAAGAATAACTACAGAAAGGTAGCTAGAACTTTGAATCGCCAACTTCGTTCAACTGTATGAGGTGGGAGCTCGTATAGAGCTCGGTCCCGGTTTAAGCTGGGGGTGTTTTCTCCTGCTCTAGTTTCTTTTTCAACGGAGGGATCTCTCCAATCGCGGGCTTGGTACTGTGCGAACTGGGTCAGTCAATTTATATGGACGCTGGATGCCGGATTTGGGAAACTTCCTGTTTTCATCCTTCCTGCTTTCGGAACTTTCATCTGGGTAGAGCGCATTTTGTCGGATATCTAAATAGCCGCGAACAAGACGCTCACATGAAAGAAAGTGACAGTACCAAGAAACCCGACGCAGGATGTCCGAGGATTGCATTGGCGAGTCAAAATAAGGAAAAATGCGCACCTTGCATCTTTTCCGGTGCGTATTCCTGTTGACAGGATCTGAGTTGGGGTAATTTCTTGTTCCATATTTAGAAGGTAAGGTAGCACTCCACTTCAAAAAAAAAAAAAAGAAGAAATGCGTTGCTTAGTGATCTTGAGAATATTTCAGGATGTTGTTGCTGGATGCGTGCGTTTGCGCGCCTTTCTTCTCTAAACTGCTGATTTAATTTAAGCTCACTTTAGTCGTTTCATACAGCTTTTTTTAGCCCATTATCATAGCAAAATTTCGCTAAAATAAATCAGAGTTTTGTTTGTACATGCTGCACAACACTAATATTTCATCACTTCAAATTTTGCCTGTCTATCTGTCTGTCTGGCACTTAATCATTTGTCACAGGAACAAATAACATATATGTATGCATGCAAATGAAGAGACTTGTGTGCATCTTAAAGCTTCGCTATCAAACTTGTCATTTTGTGACACAAGAAACGTCATATTCTACAAGGACGTCAGAGACTAATTGGGAACTTCAGATTCCCAAGTAGGGCTGGGCTGCTGAACACGAGGTCGCGAAATCGAATCCCGGCCACGGCGGCCGCATTTCGATGAGGGCGAAATGCGAAAACACCCGTGTACTTCGATTTAGGTGCACGCTAAAGAACCCCAGGTGGTCCAAATTTCCGGAGTGCACCTAATAACCACGATCTGATTATGAGGCGTGCCTCATAATCAGATCGTGGTTTTGGCACGTAAAATCCCATAATTTAATTTTTTTTAATACTCAAGTATAGGCTCCTTTCTATATCTGCTATATAGAACTGACAACCAAATCTATCAAGTCAGCACCAAGGATAAAAGGTATTCTTGTTTTTTTGTTCATTTGCGCGCTTTATAACCCTTTGGTGAGACTGATAATTAAAGAAATTTCTTGCAGTAAGTGCGACGTAAATATTCTAGCTTCGTCATTGAACATCAGAAGGCCTTTTTTGTAAAGCATAGTTGCGCAGCATTAATCGTGATCCATGCCAATTTTGGTATATACCAAGTGAACGAGACGCGAGTTTTCGGCAGATCTTGTTTTTGTGCGTGACCACGATGACATGACACACATTAGATGCCGACAGCCCGGGCCCCTAAAGTGCTTCGCACTTCGAACAATGTATTACATGACAAGACAGCTGTGTACGAAGAGAGAGGAATGCCTGCCAGTGTTTACAATATATGCAAAACATATTTGGCACTAAGAGGTGCTATTATTTAACGTAAACTAGGGTAAATGAATTAAATAATGAATAACGGGCACACAAATCAACTACTTTACCGAGACGAATGTCCCTATGCTGGAGCTTAGTTATGTCTCTGAATTGTCGTCGTTATCCACTGAAGCGACGTTACACTTAAATCAGGAGCGATTAGCGTTCACTGCATGCGATGGTTGATGATCTGGCTCGGGTTAGCCTTTCTAATGGGAGGCTCGTGACCAAATCGTCCGAACAAGTGGTCTGTCCAGTGCAGACCAATATGTCGTGGGCTGCTGAATTTCACTGGAGGTACAGATAGCCGCCACAATTTAATGCCTCTGTGCGAACCATATTTTTTTTCTGTTCACGAAGTAAGGAGTGCCTAAGCTACTTTAGACGACAACGACAAAAGACAGGCAAGCAAACCGCACACTCAGTCAACTTGCATCAGCCCCGAAAAACTGAAATATAGAACATTGCAAATGGCAGACTGACTGCTGTCATAGCACATAAGTACTGCACCAGATTTAAGGTAGGCTGGTAAGTAAAAATCTTCGTTGTTACTGGTAAAAATAAAGACTTATTGGTTTAAGGGACCGAACCTTGGCCCGAATTCATAAAAACTTCTTACGCTAGAATTGTTCGTAAGAAATAATTTCAGCCAATCTGTATGGAAGACATTATAATCTAAGGCGGCCGGCCTATGGCAAAGTGAGCTTTTATTTCGTAAGTTCTCTTTGCCATTGCCCGGCCGCCTTAGATTATGATGTCTTAATTGCATCTGGATTGGCTGGAATTCTTTCTTACGAACAATTATAATGTAAAAAGCTTCTGAATTCGGGCTTGGCCCCTTATTTCCTGAACGTACGCGCATTAGGAGCTTCATGAATTTAATTGGGGGTCATTACATCGTTCATTAAGGCGAAAGCCTTAGGTGGATATGTTGCGCTGCCCTTCGCGAAACTGCACCATGACGAAAAATGGCCGATTCCGCAAAGAGTAGAGACACGTCAAACAATTCTCGAATTGTACATCAAATTTATCGTGGAAGTTCCTGTAAACAAAGTAAATTAGTGGCTTTGAAAAAAAAGTTTGGTAAATTTCGGTCTAGGTGGGAATAGAGCCTGGACATCCGCGTTGCGAGACCAGCACGCTCCCCTGCAGCCACAGCTGCTCCACGGTTCTGGCTTACTGAAGGTGTGCCTAGTGGGTGTCTGTTTGCACACGTCACGTCGTCACAGAGACGCGCTCGTGCCACTTCTCGCGCGTTCGTTGTTTTCTTCCACTGCTGACAGACTTTCGCCGTTACGTTTTACAAACGTGTAACACTTGCTTACTTTTTTGCTTGTGCAATATCTGTATATATGAAACTTAGAAAAGAATAGATTAGGACCCAGTATTGCAGTGCTTTTTGCTGAAATGAACATGAAAGTTTCATCAACGTTCTTAGAAACATGCGTTTCGAGCACTAAGAAGACATAGAATGATAAACGTGGTTGTCGGTACTTTGAAGTGTGGTAAGTTGTGTAGTTCCTCGGTGTTCGCTTTTCGTCCACTTATCAGTTTCAAAACACGCGATCTATCACCTACCTTGGTTACATGCTGCTGGCAAGGTCGTAGGAGTTCTTATCCCCATACCCATCCGAAGCCAAGTTCTACAGAACTGCCCTGCCACATATAGCAAACAGTCTAACTACCCGTGAATTCTCTAGTCGTCACTTTCGCTGTAAGCACAATATGAGAAGCTAGCATGATTTAAAAGGAAATTGATTTTTACACGCAGAAAAATAGCAAGGCTTATGAAATCGAGTTTACATATATGGCGGCGTGTGAGACATTGCTAGACATTCGCTATAATTGATGCCTTCAAAGCGCACCGCCGAAAGACACTCTCATTGGCGTTGCCTTGGAATGTTTTCTTAGAGTGCTTGTTAGGTCACGAATGAGGACTCAAACGATGTTCTATTCGTATTATATTTACGCACTGCTCACCTTTGTTATATTACTCTAAAAGTAAATGATACTTTCGACAGAACCCTAGTTCATTCTCATGTCCTTGTTATTTGTCTTCAGATGACTCAAGGTTTCGCAAATATTCGCTGCTCCAAAGGTGATTGCCCAACCAACCTACCAAGAAACCTCTGCCTTGAACTTATTGAATGCTTGCTTTTCCATAGAATCACCCTATCCAAATGACATACATAACAAATGCGGAACTTAATTTAAGTAGCGCACATCAGGCAAAAGAACGTGTCCTTTGCAACTGCAGCCGACACTCGCCATTTCACCGCGGAACAACCAGCAGGTATTTTAAATATACAACAGTTACTGCCCCAGTGGGTCAGAGAAAATATGAATGAGTGCCACCTGAGCATGCAGATTTGTTTGTGCACCCATTTAGATGCAAACATAGAATATTGTTTTGAAGCTTCCTAGAAGCTTACTGCCGAAGCTCATTCCTCGAAACTTATTGTCTCGAAGCTTCCTTGAAGCTTCCGCGAAGCCCACGTAGAAGTTTCGGACAGAGTGTGGGAGATTGTCAATGTTATGTTTAACTTCGATAATTGCCTTTGTTCCAAAAATGACTCTAATTGCACAGTGCACTTTCCTCATGATTGTTTACTAATCAACCTATAAAAGATTTTTCTTTATATTCTAAGTTGTATCGGCACAAGAAAATTCTCTTCCTGCTTCGGAAGTCCGTTCACAGTAACCAATGGTTACGATTGTCCGATTCGTTTTTTTTTCGTAAAGTCGGATGATTAGGCTTGACAAAACATCTGCTGGGTGTCACTATTAAACACCGTAAACTTACTGCGCGCCATGTATTTTCGAAATATTGACAGAACTCCGCCTCAACACGTGAGATGAGTTCTCCGTATTTTTGGTGGAGATTTTAATCATTGAGTTCTTTTATGTAAGAAGGAGCATAAGTTGTCTGTTCGTGCACATAACCTTTGACCCGAGTTCTCGAATAGGTCAAACAGCAGGAATCAGCAAGAATCTTATTCGGGCAGATACCCAGTGTCAAATGTCTGCTTCGAAAGACAGCATACAGCGCATACACAGGCGGACGGACCGACGGATCGGACGGGACGGACGGAAAGAAAAGCTGTGATGGTGACCTCAACCAGTGCGCTGCGTTCTAACGCGTTCATCTGCGTTGACGTAAGGCCAGAGGCAAAAAAAAAGTAAGGAAATAAAACCAGCTGAAAACTCTCATCCGTGCATGTTTGTTTAAGATATACAACGTAAAAATTTGAATTTTTCACCCACAACGAATATATTTAACGTATACAAATATATACAGTCATAAAGTAAAAATGTTTCCCAATGATGAAAACTTTCCTTCACGGTTCGATCGATTGTAGAAAAATCAATACAGCGTTGAAGCCGAGAATATTTACATTTTGAAATCTATGTGATGTTTTTGTCGGCTACATCCCCTATGGAAACTTGCAACGCTTTCATTTCAGAGTGCAGATACTGCCAAAGAAGCTTCGCAAGAATATGTTGTAATAAAAAAGAGCAATATAGAAGCTGCCACAAAATTTGGAGGCAGACAGCGGTAAGGAGGCTGTTTCACCATTTCTTCTAGTATGACCTGCCCGTAGAGACTTTTGGAATCCTCTCGTGCTGATTGAGTTCATTGTTCGGAGAAGGCGACGCTTTATCAAGGATCAAAATCTAGCGGGCATAATCTGCTCCAAGGCTTTGCGCGCGGTAGCAGCCGTGCTGACACCAGCCATGGTCCCGAAATTATTCCGCAAAAAAAAAAATGCCACAACGACCCACTCCGGAGACACTGGTGGGGCATTTTTCTACTTGTGGGAAGATTTGTGAGAAAAGGACAGACATTACAGCTTGCGTTTCTCTGTTCGGCGCTTGCGCAGCTTGTTCTGATTTGCCATTTTTATGTTCTGTAATGGGAAACGATACCCGGCCTGCGACACACTCTCTACGCCGACGACATCTCACTCTAGAGGACCACGATGGACAAGTCGAAGAGACCCTGCAGTAGGCAGCCGACACGGTCGTCCAGCACGTGACTGACGCGGGTTTAGAGTGCTCGCAGAGCAAATCGGAGATACTGATACTCCGACCTCAAGATCGGTGCAGAATAAAGACCCCACTAACCAACATTAACGTATATGTCAACGACACGGCAATACCTCACGTGGATCACATGAGGGTCCTGGGCCCTCTAGCACAAAAGAGTCACCACAGCATCACCATTATTTGTCTCACCATAGCGATGAATGAGACGGTGCGTCTAATCGCCCTAGTGAGGGTACGCAAGCACGGTATGAAGGAGAAGGAGCTACTCCAAATCATCCACGCCTTTGTCATCTCAAGGCTCACTTACGCCCTTCCCTACCTGCATCTACGCCAAATCGAAAGAGCGCTACTGGACCACCTCATCCGCAAAGTGTACAAGGCAGCGCTGGGGCTCATCTGTACCACCCCTACCGAGCACTTCCTAAGCCTGGGGTTGCACAAAACCATGGAAGGGCATTTAGAAGCCCACCGCACGGCGCACATTCACCGACTACAGGGAAGCAAGACGGTTCGTTGGATCTTGGACCGCATCGGGCACAGAGTATCCCCATCGCACAACGACCCTTCTACCATTCTCCCCGACATCAGAAAGAGATCCATCATCAAGCCGCTCCCATATAACATGCTGGCAAGTCATCACCACGGCAGACGAAAAGCAAGAGCTCAAGCTCTGCACAAAACCCACTGGGCCAACTCTGAAGTAGTATACGTTGATGCTGCTTAATATTCCTTTGCAAATAACACGTACGCAATCAGCATAATTACCCTTCCCAAGATCAACAACAACAATCACAACAACCAATCTAAGCCCCGAGTAACACCAAACACACCAGCCGGTTCTATCCGTGCCCTCAACTCGGCGGAGGCAGAAGAGGCGGCCATTGCCCTCGCTGCAGCCGCCAGATTTAAAACTATAATCAGCGACTCAAAAACCGCCATATCCGACTTTGCACGTGGAATCGTGGCCCCAGCCACGCTACAAATACTGCACCCCCTACTATCCCCCCAACAACAAGATAGTGAAGACGAGCCCATCCCATTTGATTTGATATGGGTCACGGCTCACACAGGGAACACACATGGCATAACCTTGAATTGGTAGAGGCGGTCAGTTGTGACGAAGGCAGTTTTCTCACGGCCCATGTCATCTACCGAGATTTACCAATAGCCTGATCTTCAGTGGGTGAAAAGTACTTGGCTCCGTGCAAGCAGTCCAAAGCATCATCAATACGTGGCAAGGGGTAGACATACTTGCGCGTGATTTTGTTGAGGTGTTGGTAATCGACACAAAAGCGTCAACTGCCGTCCTTCTTCTTGACAAGGACCACAGGGGTCGCCCACGGACTGCAAGATGGCTCGATAACGCCTTTGTTATTTTTTTATTACATAATACTGCAAGCCAGTAATTTGGCCCTAGCAGGAGGGGCTACAAACGATACATACAATGTAACGAAGATAAACAACAACAAAAATCAAGAGAACACAAAGACCTTAACAATGTTCAACCATCGAAGCTTACAATGTGAGACTCGAGCTCATTCATAAAATCGGCGGATTCAAAAACCTTTCGGGGCAAAGAATTCCATTCAGACACCATTCGTGGGAAAAAAGAGTACTTGTGTGCATCGGTTCTAGCGAAAATTGGCGATAAAGAGTATTCATAGCTATGTCTAGTTGTCCTTGAAGTTAGAGGTTTTATACAATTAGCAAGTATTATTTAGATTTCCCTGTAAGACAATTTTGAAGAAAACTAAGACGACTAATTTTCCGGTGACCCTCCAGAGTCGCCGCATGGTACTTCTGCATCAATAAGGATGGCGAATCGTGCCTTCTATATGTCCCAGAAATGAATCTTATTGCCTTTCTTTGGACTCTTTCGAGTTGCATAACAGCTTTCATTATGAGGATCCCAAACTTCGGCAGCATACTCTAGTTTTGACCGAATACATGTATTGTAAGCTGGTACTAACTGGAGCATGTTTAAATTTTCTTTTAAGGAACCACAGCTTCCGCAGGGCTGATGAAGCAATGTCCAATATATGCTCTGACCAAGCAAGCTTATTAGTTAGAGTCACGCCTAAGTACTTATATTGGGAAAATTCTAATACAGTCTGGTTATGGAGTTGATAAGAAAAAGAACTAGGACATTTTTTCTGACACGTAAAAGTACAGTTTTCTCCGAATTCAACGCCATACCCCAACGCATACCCCAATCATCGATTGCCACAAGAGTTTTTTGCAACAATAAATGATCATTTGTGGATGATATTTTCTTAAAAACAGCACAATCATCAGCAAACATTCTTATGGATACATCATGAGGCACTAAGTCCGCCAAATCATTAAGATAAAGGAGAAACAATAGCGGACCTGTAACACTCCCCTGTGGAACGCCCGAGGTAACAGACAGCGCTCTAGACGGACAATGATCAATTTCCACAAACTGCTTTCTATACGCTAGGTACGAGGCAATCCACTGAATAATGTACGAAGGTAACCCTATACACTTTAATTTATACAATAATTTTCCATGAGGCACTCTATCGAAGGCTTTCGAGAAGTCTAAAAACAGAATGTCAGTTTGACCGGACTGTTCAAGTGCACTCGATATCTCGTGTACCGTTTAAATGAGCTGTGTGGTTGTAGATAGACCCTTTCGAAAGCCGTGCTGATGAGGAGACAAAATATTGTTTTTAATAACGAATTCCTGAATAAAGATCACCACTATCTGTTCCGAAAGCTTACAACTATTATAAACAGAAACAGGACGGTAATTTTTAGGAAGTAGCCGATCACCGGCTTTATGGACAGGCGCCACACGGGCTATACACCAGCGAGCTGGTACTACACCAGAAGTTATTGAAAGTTTAAACATTGTGGTCAAAAAAATTTGAGCTTTGTTGAGCGTAAGGCCTTAAAAATGCATTTGACAGTCCGTAAGGGTCAGTGTACTTCTTATTATATAGCTTCAATAGCATGGCAAGAACCCCCTCACTAGTCCTATCCAACTCATTTTCTAATACAGGAGAAACATTTGGCAGGTTATATTCGTCAAGTATTGAGAAAACAGATTGAAACTACTGATTAAACGTCTCTGTAATAGAAGTTGGGTCATCCAGAATATTATCATCAGCTTTGACTTTCTTAATTTACTGTTTACTTTGAATGACGTAGCGCCAGAACTTGCTAGGATCACTTTTAATGAAGTCGGCAATAGTGTTGCTAAAAAAGTTGCTTCTTGCTTGTTTTACTTTACTTTGCAGATCATGCTTTAGCTCCATAAATTGTGGAGTGAATGTTTTGTGCTTCTTTCTCAGGCACTTAATTTTTCTTTTGGTTTGTATTATCTCCCGACTAATCCAGGGGTTTGTACGGTGCTTTTGCAGTCTTTTTGACGGTATGAAATGTTGAATGCAGAACTTAACTGCACAATAAAACTGTTGCCACAAACTTTCAACGACAAGATGCCCTTCTAAATAAGCAATTACTGCTGTGTCATCGGCTCTATTATAGTCTTTTACCGTAGCTGGAGGAATTTTGTCCTTTTGCATCTCTGTATATCTAGTCCGGCCAGCAGAAATATATCAGGTTATGGTCTGAAATTCCAGCTTCAACCTGTACTGTTCCCGAGCTCAATTTTGCAGAAATAAATAGAAGATCCAGAATTTCATTTCCACGGGTGTAAGCTGTCACGATGTGGTCAAGAATAAAAGTAAGCATTAGATCAGTTAGACAGTTAGAGCGTCAGCCGCTACAGAATATCTATACTGCAAGTTATTCCAATCAATGGATGGCAGGTTAAAATCTCCTGTTATAATTAGGTTTTTGTCCCGAAATTTTAACAGGGGTTCATATAGCCTGCTCAAAAACAAGTCATCAGCATTTGGAGGTCGGTAAACAGCACAGACAAAGAACGTGTCACCTTGTAGTGACACCCTTAGAAGTGGACATTCATGATCACAGACTTGGTCAGCAACAGCAACTTGAATATTATCCTTTGTTATCACCTCAACACCACCACCACAGGAACCCCTATCACACCTGTACAGCCCGTAGCCTGGCGGCGCAACTTCGTCATCACCAATTTGATCATGAAGACAAGTTTCAGTTATAACACATTTTTGAGGATTATATTAAAAAAGAAGCGTTTCCAATTTTTCTGTTTTATTAACAATGCTCCGAGCGCTAAATACAAGCACACGAAACTCGCGATCCTTTAGTAGCTAGCTTGTTGAGATAAAGGTGTTCGTCTTCGACAATGCCTTGCGCGAGTTTGAAGTGTCGTCCCAATAATACGGTTGTTTGTCAATGCGGATCTTATCCTGTACGAGCGATACCTTCTTGCCCATATTCTTATCTTGTTTCGCACCGTCCCAGAGCAATTTTCTTTTTCGCAGCGTATCTCCGTAGTAGTCATTTTGAAGGCTTATGCTAGTTCCTTTCAATTTTCTAGTATTCCTCAAGACTGCATCCTTTTCATTATAATCTCAACATCTTACCAAATTCTCGTTGTATAACTTGCCGTTAAGCATGTGAAACACGATTCGACCGGCGGCGGATCGATTTGGCGTCTCCGGTGCAAATACGATGGGTGACCACCAATGTCTGGGCTAAAGGGTGGCCGTCATGGTCAAAAATGTCGCGGTAACCTTCCAAGAGACGGTGGAGGTGAGCTGCTTGTGCAGGAAGAAGGTCGGTGCAATCATGCTGCTGAAATCGCCTGTGACAAGAGTAGGTGAATCGGGGGTTCTTGTAGAGGTCGACGTAATTTCGGCGTCAAAAGCCAATACCTCACTATCGTTGACAGACAAGATGTCGCCCAAACAGATGCCTGTGGGAACAATTTTATTGGAGCAGTTAAAATTAAGGAGAGGGAGAGAATTCCGATTGCCTGTGATAGTGAGCACGGTATAGAGAACGGCCAAATTCTTTTCAAGCAGTATGTCAGCGGTGGGACATATATAGCACATAGACGCCGTCAGTAACAGATGGAAATGACAATACTGTGATGTACGTAGTGGCTTGAGGCGACAGGCGGATATCCTTGGGAGAGCGTAACCGTGGTGGTGTCGCTGGAAAACTATTAGAGCCGTGGGGCAGTTCAAGCTGAATGACACTACAGTCAAAGAGGGCTGAATTGCTCCGTTGTATCCTGTGGCGCAGTCAAAGAGTGCTGAATGGGACGATATAAAGTCTAAGTCGACTATAACGTCAAAGGGACATTTTTCCAAAACGGCAAGCAATACAGTGGTTTGGCGCCACGCGATGGTAATGCGAGCATGCAGGGCACATACGAAGCACGGTAGGCGTTCCTTCGTCGGTGACGCGGAAGGTGCATGATGCAGCGGGTGTGAGAACTTTGTTCAGGCGGCGGCGCAATTGGGCACTCATCATGAATATTTGCGCGCCAGTGTCATTGAGTGCTGAGACACTGATGCCATCAACTACAACGTCCATCAAGTTCTGTTTGGTCGGCAAAGTGATAAGGGGATTTAGCGGTCAAGTCGTCAATGCAGCGTCACTTCCGGGAGCTGCATCGCTTAGTTTTCCGGAGACCGGCGTCGGGGCTGCATCGGGGTCGGCGGACGACGAGCCTGAGGCTGATAGGGACGATGGTCGACGAGCTTGTGGCGAACGGGACTGTTGACGTCGGAATGACGACGAGGGACTGTTCCAAGGGGCACGAGCGTCAATTTTTGGCTGTTCCGGTTCAAATGGCGGCTGGTAAGGATGCTGGCTTTGTTCAGGTCGATAACTGGCGAATGGCGGTCGTCGAGGGGAGGAGCCAGTGCGGTTATTACAATGGCGAGCAACGTGACCGATTGGCTGGCAGGAAAACATATTGGCCGATCATCTGTGGGTCGCCACTCGGCCTGATTTCTGTAGCGTGCTGGATACCGCTGACCAGTGGAAAGACAACGAGCATTGTACAGCTGTGGAGCGGCAACGGCACCTACCTAATGAACTCGAAGATTAGCGACTTCTTCGTGGTTTATTGCCTGGGCAAATGGCACTGTAGGCAAGTTGATGGGCTCACCGGGGCGGGAGAAAAGTGCTGCAGGAGCCATGGCTTCAAGTTCTCGCCGCACTATCCGCGTTAGGTCGTTTGATGATGATGGTCGCGGCACTTCTACCCTGTTGTCACAAGACGATGTCGGAGCTGTGTTGGCAGGCATGCGAACGTCGTTGCAATGCGGCGGCTCTTGGCCTGCTCAAAGCGTTGACACTCTTTTATGATGTCCTCTACGGTTTCACAATTTTTTGCACATGAACAGGTTCAAAGCTTCGTGAGCGATTCCCTTCAGTACATGCCCAACCTTGTCTGACTCAGCTATATCGCTGACGGCCTGGTGGCACAGAGCCAGCACGTCGTGGATGTAAAATACGCATGATTCAGTGGACGTTTGCATGGGGGTCGCTAGCTCTTTCTTAGCGGCGCTCTCCCACCGGCGGGACAGCCGAAAAAGGCCCTCAGCTTCTGCCTTGCACGTGTTACAGTCGTTAAGTTCTTTCTCGTGGGTATTATACCACACCTTCGCCGTGCCTTGTAGGTAGAACACCAGGTTAGCTAACATAATCGTTGGATTCCATTTGTTGTCGGCACTTACACGCTCATACGTGGCGATCCAGTCTTCCACGTCGAGGTGATCGGTGACGCAGAACGTTCCGTGATCCCGCGGCTGAGCCAGGACAACCGTCGGGGTTGGAGGCGTTGATGTGTACCGCGCCATTCCGGGTCCTGTTTCGTCCATCATGTTGCCCAGGCCGAGGTGACGACCACTCCGGAGCTTCGTTGTCTCTTGTGGGTACCCCACACCACCACGAAATTGTTACGATGCGAAAGTCACATATAAAGATGTATTTAAAGTATTTACAAGAGAGACAACGACACAAAAGAAAGATGGCTGTCGATACCAATAGGTGACCCGTAAAACGAGCAATCGCCGGGAATTGTGGGGCGCGCCGTCTGCTAGCAGCTTCCGGTTCGACGGACGACGCGGCGGCATCGGCGACATGCCAGGCGCACATGTTTTTCTACGCAGTTTCAACTGTCAGTCGTGCGAAGCTTTCCGTCCGCTTTGTCGACCAGCAATGTCTTGCCATTCGTGCAGCTGATTTCTAGGTTTCCGTTCACTCTGGGCGCAACGATGACGAGCCAAGAAAGGCAAGGATACGCTTTTATTCATAAACAAACTCTGGTTCTCGTTTCAGCAGCCTTTTTTGTTTCTGCCAGATTTAGCTCTACGACATTTGCCGCTGTTTCGTCACACCGTCACTGACTGCTTTGCCCCTGCGGGTCAGTCAGACAGATGAAAAAGCTATCTTTATCCGATAATTTATCAAGCGTATAGAAGCATTACTTAGAAAATTTGGTGCTGAGGCGATGGCTATAGCAGCCTGGTAAATACTGCCCTGTGATCGTCGCTGCAACCGATATCGTCAGTAACGGCGCTGCTACCGTAATTAGAAAATGAAGTGCTGAACATGTTTGAAAACTGCGCGCTGTCAACGGCATTTCTTGGTAGAAACTCAAGATTCATTTGAAGTGGTACGTAGTTAGAAGTTTTCCCCTTTTTCTCAACAAGATGTGGAAATGATCGTATCGCCGACATATACAGCTGCACATTATTTCTATCTGTGTTCAAGCAACACAGATAGATAGAAAGATAGTTGATAGATAAATAGATAGAAAGATAGTTGATAGATAGATAGATAGATAGATAGATAGATAGATAGATAGATAGATAGATAGATAGATAGATAGATAGATAGATAGATAGATAGATAGATAGGTCTAGTTGGTTACCAGTATTATGTGTGTATCTCGCTGTGTCCCGTTTAAATTTGCGCCGTAAAACCGTGTTTCATAATACCTCTATATATGCATGCGAGTACTGAAGTAGTTATTGTTGCTTGAATCAATGTTAGACAAAGAAA
This sequence comes from Dermacentor silvarum, assembly GCF_013339745.2. Classification (NCBI taxonomy): domain Eukaryota; kingdom Metazoa; phylum Arthropoda; class Arachnida; order Ixodida; family Ixodidae; genus Dermacentor; species Dermacentor silvarum. Next base: position 160,163,162 of record NC_051155.1, on the reverse strand, counting down.
TATCTTGGGTAAGCATTCCGTGTCAGCCCAAGCTTACACAGCTCATCGCCGACTGATAAGTGCCACTGTACGCTCATTTTCTTTTTGTTCACTGATGGTTTAGTTTTGGAAGTGGCAGCCATGCCTCTGATGCTTGTGCACAGCTGACTCAGCAAGGGACGCTGCAAGGCAGTAGATACATGAGTTTACCTTTAACGCTTGAATTTGAGCAGCCGACGGCTGAACAGCCGACCATGGTTTTGCTAGGCGCCTGCAACCGGCTCATCTTCGAGTGTGACAAAGCCGGAATGCAAGCGCTTCAACGGCAAACGGTGGCGGCGGCTGCGCTTCCTCGAACCGTAAACAGCCAGCAGATGTCACATCCCAGAATGCCTGGGTCTTTTACGGGTCACCTATTCCACCTCTACACGTCAAATCGTCTTCTGACTGGCGCCACTGTCGGTTGCGCGGTAACAATATCTTGTTACGTGGAAGCACAGGAGGGAAACTATTTACAAGTTGTATTTACATGCGGTAGCAAGCACTGGCCAACATGGAAGCCAGCCGACATCAAAACAAGGCACGTCGTCGTCCTCAGATCAGCCAGAGGCTGCCTATGCGTCCGTCCGACTACATCGTAGTGTCAACATCATGTTGTTCGAATTGCACCTAGCAATATTTTACATCCCCACATGTTGAAGGGTCGCTCTAGCAGACTTGCATAGCTTGTATACAGGGTGTCCCAGCTATCACGCAACACGATTAAAAAAAAAAGAGGAACGTCGTTACTCGAAGCAAACCTAGTGCGTATTGTTTCCGGTACCGTGTAGTAGGTGCCAGTAATTTTTTCGTTACTGTGATTTAATTAGCTAATTGTAAATAATTATCTAACTCGAAAAGTACTGTCCTAATTGTCAAAGTGTCAATGAGAAAATTGTAGAGCAACATGAAAAACTCCCGATACAGCTTTCTGTTGCTCAATACGTGCTACATAAATGTGTTTTTCCGAGTGCGAAAGGAGCCCGCGAATACGTCAACATCCGGGAGCATATCAAGGTAGCCGTCATCCCCAGAAGCATGCACCCGGAACATCATGCCGGTCGTCGCAAAGCTCGCGCAAAAACTCTTCAAGCAAGATACGGTAACCTTCCCAACATACTACACACAGATGCCGCGCAGTACCCCCTAAAACAGCCATGGCAGTCAGCGTTGTCGACCATAACCTTCAAGAGGTGCTCTCGATGACGGTCCGCACTGCCAACGCTCTCGAAGCGGAGGAGACAGCCATCGCCTTAGCCATCACCTCTAGTCAAACCAAAGAACACGTTACAATTATTACCGACTCCCAAGCAGCTTGCCGTAGCTATGCCAGAGGCAGAATATCTTACATCACCGCCCGACTCCTCAAACAAGCCTCTCAATTACCCGACGTTGAAATAGTATGGTCTCCAGGACACGAGTCCCTCCGTGGAAATCAGCGTGCGTCGCTGTTACCCGAGCTCATGCCACCCGGGCGCCGCAAGAGAGGGATACGGCCGCATCGATGGTGCCAGTACCTTTACAATACAATGCCATATTAGAACACCATCGATTGAGCAGACGACAATACCCACCCCCACACAAGACCCTCTCACGCGAAGACGCAGTAGCATGGCGACAATTACAAACCAGCACATACACACATTTAAGCAGATTACACGCAATACACCCTGCACTGTACTCGTACAAATGCCCCCTTTGCAACGACTACGCTTCCCTATATCACACCACATGGGCATGCCACAAAATACAGGTAGCCCCGCATGCACCCAACTCCACACACGAGCAGTGGGAGGCCGTGCTGATTAGCTCGGACCCTCGTGACCAGCAACCACTGGTGCGGCGGAGCCCTAAGACAGCAAGAGCCGCAGGAGCCCTGTACGGAGGGCACCTCCGAACACAAGTAGGAAGTCGCCTGCTTGTTTTTATTGCGATAGCAATTATATGTACACTTCAACCGGATTTCTGCCGTCGCCATCGCCGTGAGGTTCCGTATAGATAAAATATTCGCCGCGCGCCGTATGCCCGAGCGGAAGCGTGCGGGGACGCGCGCTATCACGGAGATCAAACGCACTCAATCTCCAACGCGCAAGCAAGGAAGCGGGAAGCCAGCGCCGGAGGGAGCGGGGGGGGGGGGAGGGGGCGCACTTCTACTCTGCCAACAACCGCGCTCGTCGCTCATCCGCACCGTCTCTTATCTCTCCCACGCGCAAGCAAGGAAGCGGGAAGCCAGCGCAGGAGGGAGCGGGGGGGGGGGGGGCGGACTTCTACTCTGCCATCAACCGCGCTCGTCGCTCGCCCGCACCGTCTCTTATCTCCACACGGCTCTGACCTTTATGCACTGTGCATTCGCCGCTCAGTTTCTGTTAAAGCGATAGACCGCACGTACCTTCGCCCGCTGCGGCATATGCGCTTGCTGCCAGCGTTTTGACAGTCGTTGTCTGCAGTCATTCAGTGTGATCTATTCATGTTTGTTTGTGCGCGCTCATGCCACGCTTGTTCATTCAGTTAGTAATAGTAGGGCCACATTTTCCAACGCACGCTACACATGCAATGCTGCCCTTTATCGGCAGTGCAGTGCTACGGGTGTGTCCCTTCGCACGTGCTGCCCACGGGAAGCGCTTCTCATCAACACCGCCGTTTCACACGCACCTTCTCGTGGTCATCGAGTCTCTCGTCATGTCGGTCTACTTACGCCACAGCACACCTGCTTACTTAATCAGCTCATGTTTACTACAATTCATATTGCTACGAAAGCCCCTCACCTTACTTAGTATGACATTACTGTGTTGCTATCGCATTCATTGCTTCGCCCTTAGGGCGAAACTGTGACATTTTTTTTTCTTTCAATAAATGTTTTTCCTCCTCTACACGCAGAGTTGCCGCGCTGACTGGTTCCTCGATGCACTTTGCGTGTATTCGCGGGCTTCTTCCACGCTCGAAATAACACTTTTATGTAGCACGTACTGAGCAACAGAAAGCTGTATCAGAAGTTTTTCATGTTGCCCTACAATTTTCTCATTAACAATTAAGACAGTACTTCTAGAGTTAGATAATTAATTACAATTAGCTAATTAAATCACAGTAACGAAAAAATTACTGGCGGCTACTGCACGGTACTGGAAACAATACGCACTAGGTTTGTTTCGCGTAACGACGTTCCTCTTTTTTTTTATCGTGCTGCGTGATAGCTTGGACGCCCTGTATATCGCTCGCGTATATCTCGGGGTAGAAAGTCTTTAATTACACGGCACTAGTATAGGTTTCTGTTTGTAATCGCCTCCAAACTACGGACTTAGCTCTGTTCAATTTAGTGTGAGGCGGTGGAATATTTGCCTCTGATTTTGATAGAATTTGGTAATGTCTCCTCCTCCGCGTTCCCCTGACCGATGGAAGTCACTCCTTGCTCAGCGCAGCGACTAATACCTGCCGCTTCATGGTGTGCTACCTCCTTAAGGTTTGCAGATTTTTTTCTTGTAGCGCGTAAAAACACACGGACGTAGAAGAAGAACGGAGACGCACACATCAGCCGAGACACACACAGCTTCTACGTACATGTGTTTTTTCGCGCTACAAGAAGAAAATCTGCAAACATGTTACACCAACAAGCGCAGATGTCTGCACTGATGCCCTTAGGGTTGATTGCGGGAATGCCGGGAGTCGTATGTGTTAGGAACCAGAGCAATTGGCGGCCGTTTTTCTCTGTGTTGGAGAATTTTGCTTCATTGGCTCTGATGATGTGCCACGCCTCAAGAGAGCTCCTACCCTTAGCATAGTTTCTTAGCTTAGGTCGCTGTCTCACGCTCTCCGGGCGGCCGGACCTCGTCGTCTTCTCTCAATAGTTCGTGACCCTCTTCCCCACCACAAAATAAATAAATAAATAAATAAATAAACAAATAGTTAGATAGATAAATAAATAAATAAATAAATAAATAAATAAATAAATAAATAAATAAATAAATAAATAAATAAATAAATAAACAAGAGCCTATGTTGGGCTTCCTATTGGGTGCCTAGATAGTGCTGTTTATTTTGAGCCTCAAGAGGTATAAAATGTCGTAGCTGACTTTCTGGTGAACACGACCTCTTAGAACAGTCGAGAAACAAACGTACCAACACTGCTTTAAAAGTAACCGGAAAAGAGATTCAAATTAATTAGGAATGCTAGCAACTGGCGTCTAACTTGTCACGATTATTCGTGACACGAATCATCGTGACACGAATGTCACGATGATTATGTCACGCAGAAACGTCTGTTAATTTATTCATTGGGGTTAAGAAAAGCATTCGCCGCGTTCTTCGAATTCATGGGAAAAGTAAGCTTACCACGTTTGTACATAGATACAAAAACAAAGCATAGAGAAAGTTACTGCACGCTCAAGACCATAGCAAGAGCAAGTACAGACAAATCACAGTAATTTGGTTTGACACTCTGACACGGTCTCACGCGTTCCCGTTTTCCCATCCACAACAACGTTTTAGCAATCAATGAACCCGTCATGGCAATATGCATTCGTGCAACCGGTGCAATTACATGACACATGCCAAAAGAGCATCTTCCTTTTCGGTGAAGATCCCTTGCAGGAGGAGGTATATTCCTGGGGTGCACTCTTCGAAATGCAAAAACTGTGAAGGCATTGCGACCCTAAATCACATGCTCTGGGCTTGCCCAGCGCTAAACGGTCTACACGGGAACAAAGAGTCATGGGAATCCTCCCTTCATAGCCAGGAAGAACAAGCCCAAAAACGAGCCTTCTGTCAAGCCCAGGCCGCCGCCAGAAGCCAACTGATTCCGGCCGACGTCTAGGGGGAGAGGTAGACGGTGAAAGGGGGAGCTGCGTCTCACCCCGATCACCCATACTCTCTGACGGGTGCAAATAAAGTGCTTTCTCTCCCTCGAGCTACCTTATGAGAGGAAAGGGGAAATGTCGTACGCACTTCTTCCCCAACACAAAAGCTGACGAATCTCAATGATGTCTTATTAATAATTTTATTACTTGAAAATGCAATTTTATATTTAGCAGTGGCTCAATTTAGCCAGCTACACTAGCTTTCATTCGTTTTGTCAGTTACAATTTAAAGGAGTAGCGCCAAAGTGCTTTGATGCGTTATTTACAGAAAACATGTAAAGGCCATGCCATACCGTGTATCAGCGGCGAAACCCGTTTTGATAAGGTGCCCTTCTGCGTAAAAGAAAAGGATTTTAAGAAAGTTAAGGACTTTCGTTCGACTATGTGCCAGGGCAGTTTCTATGGTTTTACGGTTTCTTTTATTCGTCATTCTAATACACTTTCTTTTTGTCTGGGGCAGCGTCACTGCGTAGAACACTCAAATTTTTGTTTTATTTTGCAAAAGAAAGTGGCGCTTGCAATATCTAACGAATGCTATGACGCTTCCCTCTGGTTTATTTTGCTTAAGGTTACAAACAATCTGAATGGCTGCAGGATCTTTTATTAAGGAAAATAAAAGTCGGAAGTAGATAAAATGTTTCCTTCGCCAGAAACATGGCAGTTACTTAGAACAAGCAATAAATAAATAAGATAGCAACCGAAGAACTTAACAGCTTCGTTCTCTCGCGGTACAGCATCGGTGCACGAGGAGGCGTCTTTATAATGTATGCAAATGGGCAACGGTTCTCCCCGAAGTGTTATGAGCTTATGCGGACGAGCCACACCTGGTGGCTCTAAGGAAAAACCCGCGTGTGAGAATAATTCTTAGCCCCGTCTTAGGATTACGAAAATTAGAATTTGATGGAGGGGGAAGTGGGGGTGGGGGGGGGGGGGGGGCAAGTCTAGAGGTGCCACATTAGGCCCACGCTCAGAGTTTGCCGAGAGTTTGCAGGATGGTGCTCCAAAAAAAGCTCATCTAGATGAGCTGCCCGTCGAGATACGGTGTGATGGATGGGCAGCCACAGGTATGCGTCGAGAGTGATTACCTTCATTCAGGATCCCTTCTGAGGCAAACTCCCCCTGGCCCATCGTCGGTTAGCGGCTGAGCGCATTTATCGAGCGTTTATTTTACAGTGCACAGTTCTATTTCTGTATATAGGTTTTATTTTTTAAAGTTTCAGTTTTTTACGCCTGCCAAAAATTTTTGACAGAATAGAAAGGGGATCTGTGCTCAGGGAGCGAAGATATGAAGGCTGTGAGCCGACAACATAAAAGAATGCCAAAAAATTTTGTCATGAAGAAGTCAACGTCCCTTTATAGTCGTCATGATTTCTCGGTGAGGGAATCGCTAATGCATCGAATATCTTCAATGAGAATAATCTGGTCTCCTGTTGCTAGCCAAGACACGAGGCGGAAATCAATGGAAGGCGCAACTTTCTTTTTTTTTTCAATGGGGGACCAAAAGTTCTCGAAGCGATGCGACATCTTGAGTCAATTACCACGTTAAATAGCTGACTTGTATGTCGTATCTTTTTTTGAAGTCTGTCGAAATTTTACATGAAAACTGTTCCTTTGCTGTTGCAGACAGATCAACTTGACAGCTATTTTGCTCACTATAACATATTATCTAAAAATAATTTTCACAATATTTGTCCAGAACTCGTACCTTCCCCCTATGGATATCGTGGCCCTTCTCCGAGTCCAGCCTCGTTTTGGTGGGAGAGCCTATCACCGTTTCGTGGGCCGATCTCGGTGAAAGCGCGGTCTAAAATTATGTGCCACTGGGGCGACATGGTATGTGCACTAGGTATGTGCGCCTTGGCCCACAGGGTATGTGCCACTTAGTTTTAGTTTGTTGTCAATGTTATACATCGCCATACAAACATTGTCTCACTTAATTCAAGCGAAGCTTGTCGATTTCTAGCCTGAACGTCCGTGTCTGTTCGCAGAAACTATCATCATCAGCAATGGCTCAAGTGTCGTCTTCTTCCACAGCTGTTGTTGTTGGTAACATATGTTGCCGGTCATCATTCCAGCTTAGAATTTCACTTCTCTTCTGTCGTCGTAATGGGGAGGCCGCGTTTACGGGGGGGTATGAGCCATTCATTGTCTTACGCGACGGACAGATTTAGTTTTGAAGCAATTTATAATTTCGAAGAATCGCAAGCGGCAATGCCGGGTGGATGCTGCTAACCAGACCACCGAGCAAACTCGAGACATCAAACGCAAGCGTTTGTGGTTCGACAATAACTTGTCCCTCATAAGTGTGATCCGCTCCGACGAACGGCGACACAATGCCTTGGAAGTGTTGAACGAACATTACGCTACTAGTGGAGAAGACCTTTGTGAATTTAGAGTTTTCGGTACGTGTCAGGAATCTTTATTCAAGGGAAAACTGCCTGCGTTCAGCACAGTGAACTGGTACGTATACCCTCCATTTGTTGCGATGGTGACAAGCTTCGCTTATCATCCATCTTCATGGAGTGGAAGGGCCGACGATTTTTCTTATCAATATAAACATTAAAGCCTATAATCTCTACATAACCGTTCACTACACAACAGTTAAACTTTTCAGACAACCATTCTCTACAAATCACAATTGCTTCGGAGTACGTATAGACGTCAACTACAGTTGAGTATGGCCATTTGTTTTAGACAACGTGGGGTGATAAAGGGGTGGAATGTACTCTGTGGCCTCAAAATGGTCCTCCTAGAAGGTTACGGTAGAAAAATGGCACATAGGCGTACGAGCAATATTTAGTTTCTGTTGCTATCAGTATAGGCCACAGTTAGGAAAATTCAGGCTAGCCGGCTGGCAGCTTTTCGCGCAGTTGAATGTAGGAATGAAGTTGCAGCGTACTTCTTCACGTGATGCGACGTCTTTGATGTTACCTTTCCCGAATAATTTGAACTAGTATATGCTTATTGGAAGAATTATATTTTTAAAACTAATACAAATTATTTTGACTTGCTGCTTTACTTCCACTGAAAGGATGCCGACTACCTGAATACAGCAATACCACTTAAGTCATTCCAATTTAAGCATCATGAGGCAACGCGTAGGTGACATCAAAATTTATTACTAAATGTAGGACCCACGGCACTGGGCAGCGCCTGTGTTCCGTGGCAACTATTTTGTCCGCAATGTGGGACCTCACAATTGCAACAACGGCTACAAAGGCTTTTCTGAACGATCTAAAGAGTAACTGACTACCCTTAAGACAATCAAGAAACGACTGTGTTAGGTGGTTATTGTATACACGCATTTCTTCTTCATGTTCTGATCATCATCTTTCAGCACGCTTTTTTGTCTCCTTTCATTTTTTCCCCTGGCAGAGTAGCATGCCAGAGCATATCGTCTTAGGCCGACCTCTCTGCCTTACGTCTCTGTCTGGCAATGCCAACACTGCCGATAGATTTTGGAGCATCATCAGTACAATCATGTATTTTTTTTTCAGCTGCAGATGACAACCTGACGTACTTCGATGGCAAGCACTTCCCCCAATAGCCACCGGCTTTCGCGATATCCGAATGCTCAATCTCACTGATGTGCACGGTTAGTCCTTGCACTCAAGTCGTTTTTCTTGCCGCCATAATCACAATGCGGCGCGCACACTCGGCACTAACAGCTATGGCAGAAAGAAAAGGAGTGAGCATGGTGTAAAGGTGCAGAGAAGCCGGGAGGCCAGCAGTGGAAAAGGAGCATTGCAGAAAGCTTGCATCGGCACGCCTCGCCGGTATTGCGCCAAATGCAAGCTGGCGTTCCCATCTGTCTTCATCCATGTTCTCTACTCTCTCAAGGCAGCAGGCTGCGCACTTCATTTTCTTTCTTGCAGAAAGACAACTGCATTCGCAAGTACAAGAACATGAAATTCAAGTTCACGTGAGTGTTCGCGTGCTACGCCTTTCTGGTTAATGGATTGTCTCATTTTATATTCACATGTAATTGATGCTTCTACGCATAGCTCTTGAAAATGGAGGCATGTGCACGAAGCAACCACTCGTTTAAAACGTCAGGGAGAATAGATGAAAGAACGTGGTCTACAGAACAGCGGGTCGAGACGCACGCCTGTGATTGCCCGTACATACAGATTTAAGTTTGAGGCCGGCTCTCTATTCGTAGCAGCTAGAACATCCGGGTATGCCGTCCGCGTAGCAGCAAGGAAGTAAATTACTGATCCATTAAACATATGATGAATATAGCTTTTCCACGATCATGGCAGACGGAACAGAGAAAACCGGTCGTTTCCGCCATTACAATACCGGGTGTTTTTTTTTTTTCCGTGGTCCGCCGACATACTTGTTTCCACCAGTATGCATCAAAAGTTTCTGCAGGAGAAGCGAAAAAGCGATACGCCAAAGCGAGATGTTATTAGAGCCAAACTCAACGGGCTATGTTTTTGGCATCAAACAGAGTTTTTCTCCCCGACGACTGCTCGTAAACAGGGGTCATATACGCTCGCCTATTCCACACGCGTGCGATCCCCTGTCCTATTGTGTTTTCCTAGAAACTGCTATTTCACTCGAGTACAATTTTCAAACAAAACTGAATGCTGCAAACGGCGGAACAGATATTCATTGACCAACTACGTACGCTTGAAGATGTACCACTATGTTTAATATTTATCATTACCCTGTCAAGGTGGCCATTCTTCCTGGGTTTCAAACGATCTTTACAGAAGTTTTGAGCAAGCAGTTTTCGATGTGTTGTGTTATTCCAACGTACATGTTTACACGCGATCACAAAAGTGTGCAATTATATATATATATATATATATATATATATATATATATATATATTGGGGATCCTCATGGCAAAGTGCATGTTGCCTCTTGTGTTGAGAGAGCAGACTGGCAATTAAGATATGCAATACAAAGTAGCTTTGCATCAAAGTTGGGCGATACAGATCAGCGATGCTAAAATCCCTCAATGAAAACTTGTTTTTTGCATGACTCACGCACTATTATATTTAGAACGCCTTCAAGAAAACACATTCAGCTTTCCGCATGAACTACTGCCTCAGCTTGCCGTTTGTTTGCTGAGAGCACTCTTGGCACCTGTTTATTCACGCAAATATTTTACATTCGCACTTTTAATTGCATTCTAACTTCAGTGGTACGCACGGGTACTTTCTCACAATAGCTTAGCTTAGATTTAGCAAAAGCGCAACAGTTGACTTCATGTGAGTCTCCAACAGTAATACTAGAAAGATTTTAAGCATTTTATTCGAGTAGCATCAGTGCCACAAACCATCGAGAGTAACTTCAAAGATTAAAATTGCAAATTCAGCAGGTATTAGTCAGCGCAAAAAAAAGGACAGCCGGTGGACGTCATTTAAATCAAAATTTACTTTCTTGCAAGCTAGTATTTGGTACACAGTATATAAGCGCAAAGAAATGTTACTCAAAAGACGGGCGCAAATGTTAACGAGAAGCGAAGGATAACCGCTAGCCAGCATGCAATTCTGCATTCAGACTTCCTTTATCACCGCGAGTGCCGTGGTCTGTCTTAAAAGCAGCAGCGCTGTTGCTGGAAACCGAGACATGCACGCAGCGACACATTTATTGAGCCTGAAAATTATGCGGGCCCATCTCCATTCTACAACGCTCATTTAAATGTACAGCCGCATACTATAAGCTCAAAGAGCGTGGTGCCTTGATTTACAGGAATTCAAAACAGCCGCCTCGTATCAGACTGGACGCCCTATGAACCCCTCGGTTAAAGCCGGCGTCGTAGATTACGTCGAGGCAATGAGACCGCCGGGAACATTAGCAGCGTGATGTAGAGAGGCGTCATTGCTGAATCTATGATGCGGTTTTTGCCCTATAGCGCAAAGTAGCGGCTCGCGCATTAAGCATAAGCACCTCACTGTGAATTTACGGCAGAGGGAGGGATGCGATGTACTAAGCTGACAGGTTTAGCTGCAGTCATTTGTTTGCCAGACTTGCTGAAGGAACAAAATGTGCGGTGTACGAACGGTTGAATGCGTTGAAGTACTTTCTCGCGCGTTTTTTTTTTTTTATCAGTTAGCGTTTTTCAGACCCCGGACAAACCTTCTAGCGCTCCCGCTGGTTACAAAAAATCAACACTAAGGTTAAATACCCTAACCGTACGGACAGCAGTTCTCAGCTACGTGAATTCCCTTATCGTGCTGGCGTTGGCGAATAACCAACAACGACAATAACTCGGCCAGTTGCGTTATTGGTGTTCTGAGATTGTCCATGGGATGAGTTGAGTGGCTTTGGTTGCGTCATAAGGCTGCGAAACAATCAGCAACTGGCATTAACAGCTTCCTTAAGGTGTGTGCGAAGGATTCAATACACAAGTACAATTCCATTATGTCTACACCGACAACAACGTGAAGCATTTTAGATTCATGAACTTGCAAGACGCACTTCTGAAAGCATCCCTGACGCTCCTTAATAAACACGAGCATGAATTTAAATGGATATATGCCCCCATACACTGATTGCCTGCTCAATATCGGGCTGCCACGACACGCGAGATAGAGCTGGCATGACATCTTACTTAAACAAAACAAAAAAATGTTGCAGTGGCTTAGCTCGGCTATGCCAGGATATACGTAGCGTTAGCAAAGGTTCAGCTGATTATTCTTAGCTTTCCTGGTTGTCTAGATTGTCAAGGATTAGCTTGATTGTCATGCTTACTGCTGCTCCAATGACACACACAAACGCCAGTCAGAAGTGCAGCGGCTCCAGCGCAGTGTCAGACGGCTACTGCGCAGTGCGTCTACCACGGCTACGACGTCACTCCTCTGGAATGCGCAGACCGGCGGCGGTGAGTCGCGCGCGGCGGCGGCGGAGTGCGCGAGAGGTGCCGACTCCGGTGGCTCCGGTGCGCAAGCCGTGTGACATCACTGATCCTTGCGCATGCGCAGCACGGCTCTTGATGTGCCGCGTGGAACGGGCTTGGCTAGGCCAGTGTAGCTAACGCTACAAAAAAAATCAAGCACCTGGTGATAGTTAACCTTTCATTGCGTCGTGCGCTGTTGTGTCAGCGTGCCCGTTCGCTTCCAAGCTATCCATACGCATTTTTTTAGCCTAGGCATCTGCAGATTCTCAATTGACCGCAGCCTATGCAGCCCACGCAGCCACTGCAACGTTTCATCGACAATAAACCAGTTGGTAGTTCACGCTGTCATGTCCTGTTTGGTTTATCTATTGGTGCTACTTGCCGCGATTAGTTTTACTCAGTGCAGTTAAATTTTAAAAGTATCATCGTATGTACTCGAAAAATTCGAGAGGAGGAGGAGGAGGAAAAATGTGGTTGATCCCTCTTATATAGGAATCGGTATAGAACACGAAAGTGAAACGTGTCTTCACAGAAGTAGTGTAATGTTTATTGCACATTGATATATAATGTCTATTGGTGTTTTGTGGCTAAAGCGCCCTTAGGCGTTGATGCACCCACGCTGACGCCTGGTGGCACGTCTCCTCCATCACGACTACCAACGTCGATGACCATGAGCAACCGTCGTGCATATGGAAGCTGCACTACGCTGCACACGCTAGCACAACGCGAAAGACGAAGCACGTAACTGACACACTAATACAACGCGCAAGACAAATCACCTAACTGAATCGTCACCGAGTCAAATCAGCGCGTACAGCGCGTCGTAATTGCAGCCTCCGCGATCAACTTCAGAAACATTTTCAGAGCTAATTGCGGAGGCCACGCTCCGCTGTGCTGAGTACGGTGAACGCCACCTAGGTGGCGTTGGTAGTGCTTCTTGATGCCAGCGTCCCTTCGAATGCTGGCATCGAGGCGTCGTAGTGCTGAGACCACCGAAGCGTTCACTGTCGGTGCGCGTTAGTGTCATAATGCAGTACTTCTCTTTTCTGCTCGTAGGCGGCGGCACCGCCCCGAGCAAGAGCGCGGGTACACGCAGGAGTGTTAAGCCCAGACCACACGTACGCTTGCGGACGCAAGCTCGCGTCTACGCGCCTTGCGGTTGCCGCGCCTAGCGAGGAATGGCGGTTTGCATCCACAAATACGCGCGACAGCGCGCGCTCACTGGCCTCACTTGTTTACACCTTGGCAGACGCCACTTCGTATTCCGTTGTTGGCAGTGCTTCAAAACGCTTCGATATCTATAAACGTAATTGTTATCTTTTTGGAGCTGTTATATCAGCACAAAAAGTGAAGAAGAAGCACTTTCTTGCATGATATAATTCTGCTTAACTGAGAGTTGAATGTACCGCGCCGTCGCTGCGTAGCCAGGCGCGCCGACGCGAGGCAGCTCAGGCGCGCGATAACTGAGAGGAGCTGATCACCGAGATCGCGCCGCATTTCGACGCGTACGAGCCGTGCCGCACCATCTGCGCATGCGTGGGCGCGCGGACGCGAGCTTGCGCGCGTTTGCAAGCGTACGTGTGGTCTGGGCTTTAGATATATAAGGCGCGTCTGTGTAGCTCTCTGCGAATGCGTTTGTGGCGCAATGGGTTAAACGCTCGGCGATCTATCGTCGCGGACCGAGAGGTCGTGGGTTCGATTTCCAAATTTTGCATGTTTGTGGAACTTTTTCTTCTGGTTTCTTTCTTTGTATTATGTTCTATGACGTATTTCCGTGACGGAAATACGTCAGTGAAGTCTTGGTGGACCCCGGCATAAAACACTTTCGTGTTAAAAAGGAGAAAGGATAGGCAGGGAGGTTAACCAGACGCACGTCCGGTTTGCTACCCTACACGGGGTAAGGGGTTTAAACGGTTGAAAAGAAAGGAGAGGGAAGAAAGTACTCGCCGTATGAACACGTGCGGTTGTAAATGCGAGAGGAGGAATATAAAAAGTTGTCGCAGTTTTACCTGAAAGGCGAAGCATCAATTGCGATAGCAAATTTGTAGAGAGCTATACGGAATAATGACAGTAGCTTTATCAGCTGTATAAACTTGGACATGCAGCAGCACCGGCAACACGCAGAACTGCTGTCGACGCCGTCGGCGTTTTGCCCACGTTCGCACAAAATGCGTGCGGCGTTGGTGATTGTTGCCGGAGCCTTTGATATAAATAGGCACTTGGTGCCGCAGCTAAATGTCCCCTCCCTTCCCTCCCCCTCCCCCCCCCCACGGCCTTTCGTGCGTCAGAAGAAGGCGCGTTTGCTCTACATATATGGTGATTGTAAAGGAGGAAAGAGACGCCTACTTCTGCAGCTCTTAAGGGAGCACGGCACAGAACGCGCGTTTGTTCTGCGCCGTGCGTTCACTCCCCGTCAAAGCGGGCGTCCCTCGCTCCCTTTCACTCGCACATACAGCGTTCGGCGGCGCGCGACGATGATTTCATCTCCATTGACGTCATACGGAACCTCACGGCGACGGCGACGGCGACGCCGACGGCAGAAATCTGCTTTGGAGTGTCCATATAATTGCTATCGCAATAATATCCCTACGGCCTGATTATTTTGACCTCAGTTCTCCACGTTTAGTCAGTGTTGGAGATAAGCTGCAGACGCTGATGCAAATATTCGCACAAGAAGTCTATTTGACAGAGAATGTGACATTCGTAAGGGATCCACACAGATTCACCCTCATTTTCTCATTACTACGTAGATAAGTTTTGGCGTGCGGGCCAAGGACACCGACACGCAGAGCAATGCGCAGACGTCCGCAGAGTGTTTACCAGCTTTTGGCAGGGATGTAAAGCTTGTGATTGCGTATCCAAACAGGGCTCAGAATTCGGAACTCATGATGCAAGAAACGGCGCCATATTCCTTCGCTCACCAGAAAGGCCATTAAGCTATGCAAGAAGCAGTGAATGGTGCTGGAAGAGCCAGTAGAGCGTGAAGGATCGGCGAGCATACTTTAGTCGATCCCGTGCCATCTAGTCAGAATTGTGAAGAGCGCAGCATGGATGCAATGGGATTTCGCGACTTCGTCCCTCACCGCTGTATCCAGCATCCGGTAGAAGCATCTGTTTTCCTGAAGCCACTGCGAACGAAGCTGGCGTAGGTGATCCAAGCTTTGCTACCCCCCCCCCCCCCTTGAGAATCTTGTCGCGTTTCTTCGGCATTACTTGCTACCCAAAGGTTGTGAGGATCTCGGCATCTTTGCCTAGAGCCAACGTTTCTTTTTTGCCTTCTTTACAATACGGTGACCGCCGCCGCGTAGGAAGTCATGGAATCAAGAAAAAGAGCATCCAAGGCTTCACCGTGCGTGTTATTTTTTGTCTTTCGGTAAGGTAACTATGTAAGTGTGCTTATTTATTTTACGGCAGTGTTGTTGTTTCTTTTCGAGAACTTTCTAAAGCGTATGCTTACTGGATGCCGCTTTTCCAAAGTACAATGGTGGAAGATATCCCGCATGACATGTTCGATGCTTAAGCGTCTTCTTAAAGAGATAGCCTATCTCACTCTCTCTCTTAAGGAGGTGAAAGGTTGGCGTCGCTTGAGATGCGGGCCATTCTTGACCCACGGGGACACACATGCAGCTCACGCGCTGGGCTCGCGGAAGGATCCTTTGGCTTTCATTGGGGGAATGTAACTCAAAACGACTTTCTACGGCATTGACTGTGGATATGTGTGTGATATGTTTCTTGTTCCCGTTTGGAGACAATCCGTGTATTATGCTACTCTTTAGTGGTTTTGTAGGAACGACATTAAAATGACAAGTCTTGCGGTGGGTAAAGTTGACTAGTGGGTCTGTCTCTCTCACTCGCCTCGCAAGGAGAGTTTTAGATGGTGGCACAATGGTATGCATAAATCCATATTGTGTTTTATAGAATCTTCTAATCTTCTTCAGTGCTTTCGTGTTCGCAGTGGAACTGTATTAAAGCAGCATAGCAGTGATGTGCTACCGTTGTCATTTCGGTTGCTTTGCCTTTTGCCAGTCTGATGACCATGTTAGCTGCGCGCACACACGCGCATTCTGCTCTTAAAAATTGCTGGCTCTCTCGTAATCGAGAGTAGATGTAAGCATGAAATGGCTACCATATGACGTCTTTTGCTACCTGTGGTCCCACTGCCTTCAATTATTTTTCTTCTTTTTACTTTACGGGATACAAGTAGCGTTTCGTATGCGCCCCCCTCCGACACGCGCAATGAGCTAGGAGCCCCTACAGTTCGATGCCGATCTAAATACGTATCAAGAAATTCTAAATCATTACAAATTAGGCAGAGCAGTACTTCCAAAAGCGTGTAAGCAGCTCATTCAAAGCGAAGAGGTTGCGTGGCGTAAGGTACAACTGGAGCTTTCTCGAATCCCCAGCTTGATAGCAAGTGGCACCCGGAGGTTTTCAGCCCCAGGTGCAAACGTTGCGACGGCAAAGCGAACATAATCCATGTGATATGGACGTGCCTGAGCTTTGGAGAGCCTGACAGATTGAATGAGTCCTGAGAGGCACTGCTTCTCAACCAGGAGGAAAAAGGGCTGCGTGAGGGCATCGGTCTCGCCTTGGACGCTGCTGAGATCCAAGAGATCCCAGGCGACGCCAGAGCGAAAAGACATGACTGGGACCCAGACTGGGACCGAGCTGCACCTCGGGTTCCCGTCACCTTTTTGACGGGTGCTAATAAATATTATTTTTCTCTCCTCTCTCCAACAGTGCACCACGCTCAGCGTCTGTCGCCACTTGTCTTCTTTTCATGGGCCGCTCACGAGTCACGGACCGCTGGCGTTCAAAAGAGCACAGGCAAGCCGGTCTCAGCGCCAAGAGATATATGGTGCCCTGTATGTGCCTTTTGAACGTTGCTATTGGCAATGACAAATAAAACTTCAGTGTACTAGAATTTACAGCTTGAGTGATAATGTGAATAAACATTGGAAAAAATCGGAAGCAATAATTTCTTTTGTAATTTATTTGGAAAGTAACTAGCGTGTGTAATGCGGTCCTGTACAAAGGGTTGGGAGCCAGCGACCGCATTTTGTAAACTTTTGACTGGTTGCACGCATGATTTAGTTTTGTTCTCGTTTGAGTGCCTGGATGCTCTTGTTTGAGTGCCCAGATAATTCCTCTGGCTTTTCGCTCAAGGTCACCTGACGCTCGCCCACAACGGGAGCTAAAAGGATTTCATGCTTAATACTGCGCATGATATAGATGTAGCATTTAATACATCAACTCCCTCTCTATCTGCGCCCTAAATAGTGATTGAGGGCGCAGATAAAAAAGAACACCCTGAAAAAAGGCGCCCTAAAAACTGAATTAAAGAATAGTGTAAAGAAATAAAACGGAATTAAAAATAGTTTAAGTGCCGCGCTGCAATTAAGTTGGGCAGCTAGGTGCTTGGTCGTTGTCTGACTCAACGGTAGAAAGAAAAGACTGTGACTCTTATACACAAAACAGCATGATGCACCAAGATTTTCTGAATAAAATATTTTTGACTAGCGAAATGCAAAACTGCCTAAAAAAGCATTCCCATAGGCCTTTGGTAAAAACAGCTTTGAATAAAGTTTCCGCTAAAGGCTATGCATTTTAAATTAAAAAATCCAGCGCACTTTCAGGAGCAACCCGAGGGTGCTAAAGTCTAAACAAAATATAAACAAAATATGTATAAACAATATAAACAAACGCAGAACCGAATAGAGCCACACTTGTTTCTTAACAAGAACGACCGGTGACGCCCAGGGACTGTTTGAAGTCTGTACAACGCCACGCTTGAGTGTGTAATCAACCTGGTCGTCAATTACACGGCGCTCCAAGGCGGATACCCGATAAGGGCGTTGCCGTATAGGTGCATGACTGCCTGTATCTATCTGGCGAAAAACAGTCGATGTGCGACCCAAACCGGAAGCAGGGCTGTCAAAAGAAGCGCGCAACTTCTGTAGGAGAGTGAGCACCTGACTTTGTTCGGAAGAGGACGTTTCATCGTCGAGGGAGCGGTGGAGAGCTCGAGGAGGGCCTGATCAACCGCAGGGTCACAAGCAAGTGCGCTAAGGTCCGTAGGAGTAGAAGCGGCCGGAGCGTCAAAGATGCAAAAGGTGCCGACCGGCTGAACAAGGCCTAGGCATTCGCCATGAAATAAAGGTAAAGGCCATGCCTTGGGATCGTTGACGAGCATCTTCGTGGCGCCACTGCGAAGAGTAAGGAGAGCAAAGGGCAGCGGATAGCATTTGCAGCGAATGAACACTTCAGAGGGCGTAAAGAGAGCAGTGCCATCAGAAATAACGGCGCATGACACAGGCGCAAGCAGGGAAGAGCACAGAGGAACGACATTGTCTTCGGTCACAAACAGTTTATCACTAGAAGGGTGGTTGTCGGTTGTCTGAAAATCCGGAACTGCAGAAAGTTCGAGTTTGGCGTGACAACAGTCAGTAATGGCGTTATTATTTGCACGGAAGTCCCAGCCTAATATAATGTCATGGGAACACGATGGCAGCACGACGAATTCGACGGTATACAGAAGTCCTTGAATGAAAACTCGAGCAGTCCAGGCAGCGAGAGGCGTAATGTTGTGAGTGTTCGCGGTTCGAAGGGAGAGGTCGGATAAAGGCGTCAGAACTTTTCTTAGTATGCGACAGAGTTTGGCGGAAATTATGGATACTGTGGCTCCTGTATCGACAAGTTCCAGGACGGCAATTCCTCCGACATACACTTCAAATACGTTGGCTAGAGAGGGACGAGGACTTGTGCTTTGCGACATGGACGCAGTTCGTGCCTCGGGAACTGCGGCCGATCAGTTTTCCTGCTCGGTGGGTCTGGTACGGCAACGCATCGGAGAAAGCTGAGCGACGAAGTGGAGATGGCGAGCGGTGGGTAGACGTGGGTACCCGATCAGGGCAAAAGGAAAAGGTATCAAGGCTGGAAGGCGAAGAGGAAAACTGAGCGGGGAAAGGTAGCGCTCGCCAGATGTTCGGAAAAGCAAGCATGCGACGGTGGCAATGGTGCGCCACATGACCAGCACCACCACAGGCAAAACACATATTGGATGGTCATCCAAGGTGCGCCATTGTTGGGGGTAAGCTCAGACTCGTGGCTGAGAAGTCAGAAAATGCTGTTGATCTGGTAGCGGCAAAGGAGGTGGCGAAAAGGTCGGTGGTCGATGCATAGGGCGGCGAGAGCGTTTATGGACGAGGTCGGGCAACTGCTTCTGCGTACGTGAGAGGTGCAGTGACTGGCGTCGGAGCACGGGCGTGAGGAATGGCTTGAGAAACTTGCTCCTAGATGAATTCGCGGATCGTAGGTGCCAAATCGGGTGGTGGTTCCGGGACGCAAGACATCAAAGATAGCTGGCGAGCGACCTCTGCGCGAAATAACTCCTGAATCTTTAGAAAGAGAGTAGCACAGTCGTCGCCGACTGCAAGGCTCGACAGAGAGTCGGCGGGCGCAGGGGGACGCCTGGTGTGAAGCCGTTGCCTACGCAACTCGTGGTAAGATATTTGTATCCCATGCTTCGTAAATCACGTTTTCTTTCTTTTATATATATATATATATATATATATATATATCACATTTTTTCTGTTTGTTTGTTTCTATTTTCTCTCAGTACGGTATCACTGGCATTTTAAGCTTACCTTCCACCCACTCCGGTGGCTCAGTGAGCTAAGGCATTGCGCTGCTGAGCACGAGGTCGCGGGATCGAATCCCGGCCGCGCCGGTCGCATTTCGATGGAAGCGAAATGCAAGAACGCCCGTGTGCTTGCGTTGTTGTGCAAGTTAAAGAACTCCAGGGGGTCAAATATAATCCGGAGCCCTCCGCTATGGCGTGCCTCGTAATCGCAACTGATTTTGGCACGCAAAACCCCAGAACGAAGAAGTTTACCTTCCCCTATTATGAATAATCATGTGTGCCAGCGTCTTAGAAAGGACTCTTGCCCGTAATTCTTTCTTTCGTTTAACAGGAACTCCCACTGCAAAAGTCAAATTCTTCATGGCAAAGAACACTGCTATTTGGGGCTTTTTACTTACTACTGCTACAGTCCTCCTTTTCCAAATGACAAACATTGTGATTAAAATAACTAATCACTCAAAAAGAACTTCCGTTCTATGTCGGCCACCTGAACCGTTAATGGACACGTACGTGCTCCTGTATGCTTATCAGCCCACCATAATTTATATTGCTTAAAGTTCATTTGGCAACTCTGGTAATCTTACGTTAAACTATTACGTAAACCTTTACTTGCTCCTAAAATCTACAAGCAGCGGCAAACATTTGGACATAGGCGCATGTCTTTTATTGCTAGTGTTTATGATAGCATAACATAAAATTAATACAGAGCAGGCAATAGCTACATTTATCTGCCGGATCTGCACCTACCGCTCGGTTGCGCCAAAATCAATACATAGGAAGAAACCTTTTTTCCTGGCACCCACTGCATCAATTTTGGTGAGGTTCTTTTCTGCATTTAAAATAAAGAAATAAGGTCTAGCGACTCTAGAAAAAATGGGTTATTTAGGTCATTGGTTATTTTTCAAAATTGAAAAGCTAAAGAAAAAAACAACTATGAGGTTTACGACTCTGTAAATCAGAAATGAAAAATGATGCAATAATTTTATGCTACATGGCAGCTAATAGTTTCCCAAAGTGCATAAAATTATACAGCGCTTTGTAATATACCACTAATTGTTGAGTAGGGTTCTTGCAAAACCCTCGTAACCATTCCAGAAATTTATTATATAATCTATGCTTATATTTCAAATTTCTCCTTTTGAGATGATCTGGCAGCTGCTATCTACAGAACTGTGGTACCTGATTTTAGCGCAATGTTACGAATTAGTGAAATTGAGGCTTCAGCTTTTTTTTGCGAATTTTCAGATTTCCGGAAATTTTTCTTGAAATTTCAGGCCCTCAAATAATATTGCTCAACATAAACTCACTAGAAATTTTGCTTTCGCTCTCAAATGCAACGCATTCCACTCAAATAATGAGCGTGGTTGTCTCATAATAACATTGTGTTTTCCATGTGTCTGAATAGTGAAATTGGAATTGGCCTCACGCTAAAGCTTCCTCTTAAGAGGAAGCGTTACCTCAGGAGTTCTTATATGTGCTCTGTCTCGCCATCCACTTGCAATAAAGGAGAAACTATGAGGTGCGTCAGCCAAGTATAGCAGCCAACGTCGAAGATAGTGTATGTGCACGGCTGATGAGGCTTACGGGAGGCCGACGACGCAACCCATCACTCACAATACACTCGTCGAGGCACTTCCCGCCAATTTTCGTCATAATATTCGGCCACCCCTTTATACGAGCTGAACACCGTGATTGTGCCTTCAAGCAAGATGATTTTGTTGTCTCGGTGCGAAAGGATGGCGCGACGCTCTTGCCACTGCAGTCTTTATTCGGGAGTTGAAAGCGCTGTGAAGTGGCATAGCTGGCGTTGTCCCATGCTTCGTTTTTAAGAAAAAAAAATAGTTTTACTATTTTCCGGAAATTCTGTATTTTCGAAAGATATCTGAAGAAAAATGATATGCACATATCGGAACCGGGATGGGAACATTTATAAGCCATACAACGCAAGATGGCGCGTTACAACGAGAGATGCGCTGCAGATTTCAGTGACGAACGCGCCTTTCAATCACCCTGGTGGACCTTGCCGAGCAAGTGGAAATTTTATTCAGTATTACAACGTATTGTATCATCAGACATGACTTGCTCGACCTTGCATACTCCAGAACGAGTTACATACACCACTTGGGACGCGCTTCTCTGTCTTTCACTCGGGTGCAGTAACTTTCTGAATTATTTTGCAAGCCTTGAATCGCTTGGACATGTGTAACAACAAGAAGCAGGACAATGGCCCGAATAGAAAGCGTTTAATTAACAAAATGATATCAATAATAATGTAAGAGCCTGTGTCCGTGTGTTTATAGCGGCTAGTTTTAATTTCCAATGAGAAGCTTATAAGAAACAACTGCGAACAGTTCAATAAATAAATATTTGTGCAGAAACCATCGATGATTTTTCAATGCAGGTGAATAGCAGAAGGCTTTAGAAAAGTATTCGCTTTATAAAAAGAATAATTAGCTTTAATGGGTATATTTGTTGCTGTGATGATATTTAGGTAGCCTTTGTTGTTTCATTAGGTAATACCGTAGGTAACATAGCCGTTAACATGCACATTTGTCGCTAATATCGCATATGTTGCTGTATACATATAAACTGATTCATCATGCGCGTGTGGTCCCTAGCGGAGCGAACACCGGCGTGAAAGGCGACTGTCATCCTTGTCTCCCACCGAGGTAGTTAGAGGTAGTTAGATGTGGTAGATAGTAAGATTCAAAGGGTATATGCATAACTGGTAGATAAAGAAGATTAAATAGATGTATACAAGAATGCTAGAAGGAAAATGATTATTATCATGCCTGAGTAGCTCAAGCAGGTGAAGGGACGATTTGTCCCCTCCCAGTCTCATAGGGCATGCCAAAAAATCATCATCATTATTACCATCTGGTCGGTCCTTCCCGAGCGCTCCCTCCAGAGCATCTAGTCTTTCAGACGCTCCAAACCCACCACTTGCAAACATTTCGGGGCCTACCCATCCAATAAACACACCTCGTGGGAGTGCCCCATGAACTCCACAATCAGAACAACACTTAGTTCCAAGATACCACCCAACCAGCATCCCTGGAACTGTAAGCACTGGACCACTCCCCCAAGAAATTTAGAAAAACTATGGTTGCCGCTTCCGGTGGAGTACTTCAAGAACGCGCTGGGTCAGGAGCCATGAACATACGGTATGCCGGACTGGGGCGTTACTTTCTTTGTGACTAATAAAGGTTATTTATCTCTCTTTCTATTACGCTCTTCGAAGCTATCGCACAAAGGAACAGTGCATCTTAGAGAGCTATTATAGCTGGTGTTCGGCGACGAACGCGTGCCTCTACTCGGTTGTGCGAGAGAACCTTTCATATGCATATGAGCGGTGAAAGTCCCACCCCCACTGATCACTTCGAGAATGGATGAAAAGTGAAATACAGCGATTCGCTAAAACACACAACCACTTTAGTTCGTCGCTTTGTTTTCGGGTTTTGCTTACTTATCTATTTTGTAACTCTTGTGTGCGAAAATAAAAGCGTCTGAAACGAAAAGAACATAAAGATGGAAAGCAGATGTAGCGGAAACGAGAAAGAGAGAGAGAAAAACATTGCGGCAGAGCCCATCTCACATTGACTGTCGACGGTGATGCGTTAGCATTGAATCAATAAAGCGGCACATCATATTGCCACCGTAGAAAACTAGTTATGTATGAGACGTGTTCTGCAGCGGGGCTCCCCTTTTGTGCTTTCCTAAGAACACTCGGCACCATCTAGCTCCGAATGCTGAAAAAGGCGTCATGCGGCAACCGGGCTCTTCTCTTGCGCTTATTTCTGGACATGCTTCGCCATCTAGTGGCGCTGCCGAGAAGTCCGCGCGCTGCCGACTGATGTGTCTGCGAATGCTGAGAATAGCACACTCGCTGGACGTACGCTAAGTGGCACATATACAGTGACCCAAATTTGTGACACGTTCATTAAAGGGCGGCACACCTACTGGCTCATACCCAGTGACCTATTAGTAGTAGTAGTAGTAGTAGTAGTAGTAGTAGTAGTAGTAGTAGTAGTAGTAGTAGTAGTAGTAGTAGTAGTAGTAGTAGAAAAGTTTATTTGATGTTTTGTAACGCAGTCCCAGAGGGTGGAGCCCTCAGCCCAGGGCCCCATTTGCTGCTGCTATCCGGCTGGCCAGGTCGATCAGGTATCCCTGGTCGTCGAAGGCTGTGCTGGAAAGAGCGGCTTTCCACTGGGATGGGGAGGGGTTTACCCAGTGACCTAAGTTGGCATCAAAGATGATCATTGAAATCTAGCACACACCGAGTGGCTCATACCCAGTGCTCCAATTTGGCGTAAAACGTTTTTTTCTAACAGCGGTGTCTACCCAGCTCCGCACCTACAGTTACCCATGACGGCGTGAAAGACGTTCCTCGAAGAACGGCGCGTATGTACACCATATACACAGTGACCCAACTTGGTCCGATGGTTGCTTTCGAACCCTGTTAACCAAGCACAGCAGCACGATGCGCTAGCCAATCGACGGCATGCCAAGGACCTTCTTGCCACACGCTACGCAATGACCCTGGTAGGCGGGAAAACGGTCACATATAAACATACATAGATACATAACCCCCGGAAAGTGCATGACGTATAAAAAGAATGGTAACAATGGCGCCAAATGGGTTAAAAAGTTTATTTAAAGAGCAGACGAAGATGGTGATCCCCCGGTGAGTGGCGTCCTCAGTCCAGTACGTGGTGGTTCCTCGCCACCTGTCACGTTCTGTCCACCAGTCGAAGCCGGTCCTCACGGAACGAGCTGGTCAGCAGGTCCTCCCACTGCTCCGGGGTAGGAGGTTGGGTGATGCCGCCAACGTCATGTGGTGCGCGCACTCCCATTACAAAAGGTAGAGAGTGCACGGCGCTATACAT
Source organism: Dermacentor silvarum (assembly GCF_013339745.2). Classification (NCBI taxonomy): domain Eukaryota; kingdom Metazoa; phylum Arthropoda; class Arachnida; order Ixodida; family Ixodidae; genus Dermacentor; species Dermacentor silvarum. Next base: position 160,138,913 of record NC_051155.1, on the reverse strand, counting down.
TTCTTGCAGGTGTAGCCATAACATGTCGGATACATCGCGTGGAACCGTGTCGCGTGTAGGAACTTGTTTGTTTATAGTAATCTCCATCCAACGGCGCCCTCTTTCATCAATTTAGGCTGTGGTTCACGATACCTCCTTCTGCCGACTCTGTAATACGCCACGATTTCTGTGTATTGTCTGGGTGCGCCTTTGCCCGCCTTCCACGCGGCGCGGACCTCCAGCGGGTCACCCCGGAGAGTGTGTCCTTGGGGGGCTATGTTCAGGTTATGCATATGTCCGGGAGTTCTTTGGTCTTTTTGATCTCTTTTGAGCCGAAATATCTCCCCTCTGCAAAACGTTGTAGGCTGAGATGGGTGTGTTTTCAGACATTTTAAACGGAGGGTTCAAACGAGTGCGTTAGAACTATTTCCGACAGCTGATGCTAGCACTTAGGCACGACATTTCGTACGTCACCGTGTGATGCACTTTAGACACTACTCCGTAACAGAAAGAACCGTCCCCAGAAACACATGATGCGCCTTTTGACACTCACTCAAGGACGAAAGGATCGACCGCCTGCGACGCTAACCACAGAAAGCGGAACCCGTTAAACAGTGTACCCTGATGTTCGCTACGCTACGATTGTAGCGTAGCGAACATCAGGGTACACTGTTTCCAGCTAACTCCAGGTACAAACTGCAGGGTATTGAGCGCCAGTACACTTGCGTTCACTTGCGATCACTAAACTAAAATGAAATATCCGCTGTAAAGGAAAAGCGTCGCTAGAAAACATCTCACAGAGGAAAAGAAGCATTTGCGGGGAAAACGCGGTACCAACAGAGGTGGCAGGCTACGGAGCCCACAGGAATACCGAATACAAGGGGTTACTTTTGTTCATGCTCTATCGAGAGCTGCAATAGGCATCACCGACGCAAGAAAAAAACCACTGAACGTTTGAACACAAAGTAGGTGTGTCTTCACATCTCTTGCATTACTGACCAATAAGGAATAAAAGCATGTAGAAGTGATGGTGGTGGTTATTGTGTTCAGGATGGCTGGAACAGATTATGTAAAGACAAAGAATATTCTAAAGAAAAGCTTTTCTGAATGGCGGGTTATATAACCTCCCAGCTATGCCTAAACCATATGCGGCCAGATCTGTGCTGTCTCCTTGCGTCTTTTATTCTAGCTCTCACGGTTGCCTCCATTTAGCGCCTCTATTTAATACATGGGGAAATCTCCCTTTCTCTCATTCCCAAAGAATCGGTGTTCGCTGCAGGCTCCCCTCCAACGATTTTCCTCAGGCATATATTTCGGATCTAAGCAGTCGCGACCGTGCTTCGGTGCGCCGGCGTTTCGGCGGTGAGGTAGATGAAGAAGAGCCGAAGAGGGATAACACGCAAGATGCGCGCTGAGCCATACGCAGCCGAGAAGCAGCTAGCGCGCCATCCGTGTCCGCGCTACAACGGTGACGTGTTTCTTTCAGGGCTGAATCGAACTTTTTTTGGCATCTTCAACAGAAGCCGCATAGACAAGAAGGCGGCATTTCTACGCCTCTCAGGAGCGTAGTAGCTCACGAATATGAATCGCTGGGCCTGAAATAGACTCGCCTTCATTCGGCTACCGCTTCTGTTCTGCTGTTTTTGTTCTGCTCAATAGTAGCGCACGTGGTGAAGATGTATGGCGTGATTACAGCGTCCGTCGTGGGCTTGCGTGCTGTAGATGAAGCACCACACGGACTTGAGTAGAGGTTTCTGGAGATTTAGAATTAGTTCTATTCCTGTCCCGACAGTTCTGTTTTCATAACCGCCAAATCGATGAAGCACACGTGCCTCAGCAGCCCAGCTCGTCGAGCACACAAGGAATGTTTCTCATTGGCACCGGCTTCGGGTTGAGATGTGCCCCAGCCTGGATTTAATATACGGGATATTAGATACATTATATGGTTACATAATGTCTAACACATTTTTTCTTTAATGCGTTCACTCTCAGCTATATGTCTTGTGGCTGAATCTTTAGATCATGTACCGTGTGACTCCGTAGTGTCGCAGGCGTCCCACCTCGGTGATACACAATATTGGGATCGAAGGAAGGCCTTCGGCGTCTGTATAGCCTCAACTGCGCAATCTTTTCCGCTCAGACACCTTATGCACACAACAGCTCAGCAGCAACACTAGTGTTGGTGCACATAACGCTCATGTCAACAGCGCTCATAACGCTCATCACAACGCTGCCCTGGCTACACTACAAGGTCGATCGAGCAGAACGTGACAGTGCGCTCACTTGGTTTCGTCGCTTTTGCTGCCAAACACACTTGGCGTCTGTCGCGCCTCTGGAGTTGTGCTTAACCTCGACGCACGAGCCGCCTTTCGACCGAGACAACGCGATGGCTGCGACAGCTGTACCCCAGACATCCGTAGACTTTCTTTTAACGAGAAAGTTTCGAGAGAGGCTTTTACTCTCGTCTGTTACATGTTCCTCCATTCATTTTAATGCGATTATAATTGTTTGGGAATTGGGAACTGCAGCCAGTTTTCGGTATGTCGGTCCACCTGTTTCCGGCTGACCTCTTTCACGCCGACTTGCGTCATTGGGTAGTCCATGGTTTAATGGGCTGAGAATCGGGATGTTGTGCTGATGGAACCGGGTTTGAAACCAACTGTCGGAGCAAATTGGTTCACTTGGTTTGGGCTACTGAGTACGTGCAGCTCTACAACGAACCTCATTGATGTCAACTTTGGTCACAGGGTGTGTACCACTGGTTATGTGCCGCTCATCAATGACCAAAAAGAAATTTCTCTGTGGCTTAGCGGAATCGAAGCCAAGTCATATATGTTAAGAGAATCTTGTCTGGATATATATTTGAACATGGATCATGGCGAACTTCGTCGCATCGCCGTGTCCAGAGCAGAGTGCCCTCTGGCTCCATTGTTGTTCACCCATTATGTTAAGGGCATAGAAAGATGACTGGAAAACAATGAATTAGGTTATTTGTTATCTTACATCCATAATGGACAAAGGGTGCCACAGAAGGAGGAGGGGGAGAGAAAGAGCGAACGCAGGGTTGTTAACCATAAATGTATCTGGTTGGCTACGCTACCCTGGGGGACGGGAAAGGAGGAATAGAAAGATAAGAGAGAGGGGGTGCGGACGCGGTAAGCTCGCACACATGAGCGGAGGGTCTGAGCAAGTCAAAGGCGGTCACGTAGGCCAGTCGCCCTCAAGAAAGTCAGGGTGCCCCAGAAGGGCTGATGTATGGGGACAACGTATTACCACTAGCCGACAATGCAAGAGATTTTCAGAGTCGCGAATTTGCGTGGCATTGTAGCGACAACTCTAGCACTTCATCATCATCAGCCACAGCAGCAGCCTATTTTTATGTCCACTGCACGCCAAAGCCTCTCTCTGCGATCTCCAGTTACTGCTGCCTTGCGCTAGTTGATTCCAATTTCTACCTGCAAATTTCCTAATTTCATCACCCCACCTAGTTTTCTGCCGTCCTCAACTGCGCTTCCCTTCTCTTGGCACCCATTATTTAACTTTAATAGTCCGTCGGTATCTACCCTACGCATTACATGGCCTGATCAGCTCCAATTTTTTCTCTTAGTGTCAATAAGAATATCGGTTATACCCGTTTGCTCTCGGATCCGCACTGCTCTCTGCATGTCTCTTAACGTTACGCCTAATATTTTTCGTTCCGTTGCTTTTTTGCAGTCCTTAACTTGCTCTCCAGCTTCTTTTTTAAAGTTTCTGCCCCCTATGTTAGCACCGGTAGTCTCTAGGTTAGCATAAACAATTGGTTATCGGGATCTTTATCGAAGACACAAGCGATGACATGATACCAATTCAACAAGGAGACTTTATTGATTGCTCAATTATTTAGGGTTACTGTGCCTTTTGGAAAATTCCTTGTACGATATCGTAGAAAGCACGTGATGTTTCACCAGCGGCGCACAACAATATGGAAATTGAGCATTGTAATGTCAATATTGAGAATGCCACGCTATGCGGAAAAGTAGTACAATTAGGAATTGCACAACGTCGCCGCACAGTATGCCAGTGGCAATGTACTCCGCGATTTATCGTGATTATGAAAGTTCAATAACCGGTATTTCATGCTTCTTCAGCATTACGCTGAATTGCTAGGCAATGTATATACATTACCAAAATAAGACACCATGCGTTAGATTACAGTGACACTTGGTCGTACCTTCTCACCTCCACACATAATAATCGGGGTCCCTTAGCATGACATGAAAAATTTGAAGACAGTTGCTTGTACTGGCGGTCCACATCGAACAAGCTATGAAGTCTCGGCTTTGGGATCAACGCACCTTATGCCCTGGGCCACTGTATTTGCGACAATGCTCGGAGAAGCTGGCGCAGAAGCGAGATATACTGCAGGAATTAAGTACATTTTGCTCTTTATGCGATGTCTCCTACGATGAGATCCAGGCATGAGGCCGTCCTTCGCGATGAGTATCCATATACTCTGAGGCATTACTGATGTGGCTGTCGAGTTGCGGGCGGCGCGGTTGAAGCCGTATGCCTCAAGTATTCCCTAAGGCTTCTTCTGTTTCTGGTCCGCATTTGCAGTGGCGCTATAGCATTTGCTACGCGCAGTGGGAGCGGAAACTCGTGCTGAAACTCTCAGCACGGGGATGGCTTCAAATGCATCAGTACCCAGTTGTGGAGTCATGGGAAGTTTTCGCGGCATGGGCGCTTCTGTTAGTGCATATTTGCGAAAGTTCAGATGGTCCCACCGCAAAGAAGACTTTACCTAGGCAGAAAAGAAGGAGGCGCTGTTTCACTCGTCCTGCCTATTGTTGATAAAACTCTCATCTCACGCGAACAATTTGTAATGGCAACTGGCGAAGAGTTACTATTTTACACTCTTCACCCTTTCACGTCCAGTTGCCGGTCGGTTACATAACATATGATGTCAGCATGGCCTTCTTCTTGTTTTAATGCGACAGCAATTATTTGGACACTACATGCGGATTTTTGCCGTCATCGTCGTTGCCGCCGTCGTCGTCATCATCGTCGTCGCCGTGAGGTTCCGTACAAAGTCCAAGGGCGATAAAATCGCCGCCGCGCGCAGTGTGCTTTATGTGCGAGTGAAAGCGCGAGCAAGACGCGCGCTTTCACGGAAAGCGAATGCACGGCGGAGAGCAAGCGCGACCGTCGCGAGCAAGGCCGTGGGGGAATGGGAGGTAGGGGGGGGCGACGCTGTATTGTGGCACTAACAGCGCAAGGAAACTGGCGACCCAGTCTCGCACGCGAAATCAGGAAAGTGGGAAGGCAACGTGGGAGGGAGGGGATGTGGCTTCTACCGCTTGTCTCCCCGCACTGCGTACTTGTACTTTGGGCGGCTGCGGGCGGTCGCCCGCGCCGTATTTTGAAAGCGGTCTGCAGACCGCTCATAGCATTGTACGCGCTGTGCTTTCGTCACTGTTTCCGTTGCAGCGATAGACCGCACGAACCTTCGCTCGCTGCTACAGCTGCGTTTGCTCACGCCAGCGTTTTGACAGCGGTTGACCGCGGCCGTCAAGTGGCATCGTCGAGCGTTTGCTTGTGCACGCTGATACCATCCCTGTTAAATCAGTTAGTAAGCAAATGTGTTCAAGTTTATAAAGTCGATAAAACTACTATCCTTACTGCTCTCTACTAATTTGCTATCGCAATTGATACGTCGCCTTTCGGCCGAAACTGCGACTTTTTTAAATCTAAAAACTTCACCTTTAATCTAAAAACCTGAGAGATGGCCACGCACTTTCATGGAAGGCATTCAGGGTTTATGGCGTTGGAAAGTCTAGCATTTAAACAGGTACAGCATTGCGCGCAATAAACATGATATTGTACGTATATAGAATGTCCTATACATTGGAAAAGTGCGTAGTGTGCAATATGAGATGCTGCACAATCATTTAGAATCCTAAATATATCATCTGGTTTGCAGCACGTACCATATTTATGTATTATATTTTAACATGGATTTTTTGCGTTAAATAAATGTGAAGTTTGCTACACTATTGCAGAGGCTACGCTTCCAACGGGCAACGCGCAAGCCGGCGACTGCCCGGTAAGTTCACAATCGTTCACGCGTATTTCCTTCTTGGCTATTGCTGTTGCCCCACCTATACCATCGTGTTCTTTATTTGTTTTGTTTATTTCGTCTTCTATCTTTCTTTTTTATTTTCGCTCCCGAAACGTGATAGCCAATATATGCATGAAGTGACAGGCGAGAACGAAAGACAGCGATTTGTTTCCGGGAGACTCTTCCGGGCATCGAATAGCGGCGACCATTCTCAACATCGTGATTCGCCAGCTGAAGAGACAAACGAGGCTTCGCGAAGGTGGGCCAGCCCTGCAGCCCTGAAAAAATTTCTACGTAGCAGCCCTCCGCAAAACAGAAATGCCACACAACGTGCGTCTTTTTTTTTTTGTATTCCTTCTCTTTGAATTTTTTCCCACGCGCAATGGTCATTAGAACTCAATGGTCATTTTGAGGCTAGAAAAAAAAAAAAGGACGGGGGGCCGTGGAGAGGTGGGTGGTGAGGCCGCGACCAGCCGACCGGAAAGAAATGAAAGAGTGCTCCGGTCATGCAAATGTCCTACTCTGTAAAAAGGAGCAAAATTCTCCTCTTCACAAGAACCAAACTGTCATATTGTCGCTCTTGGCGCGTCGGGGGCGTACACTCATAATAATCGCGCATTATGGCGCGGCACTGTTCTTGTCATGCCTCTAGCCCTGCGCCATCATTTATCGCTTATGCTAATGGGCTCACGCAGCCAGGGTTGCGCAAATATTAATTTCCTGGCAGAAATTACGGCAACTCATGTTTTTTACATCTCTTCGAATGAAAGAGCAAGTGTTGGAGATGCCTTCTAGAAGATGTGTTCTAATAAAAGCATATTTCGTCCAATAATGTTCAGAATGCACTTAGACAATTAGAAGAAAAGCATCTTACGTCCAATAATACTCAAAGTGCACTTAGACAATTAGTATAATGAGCGCCGACGTGCGCTGCTAAAGAAAAGGAAGAGAAATAACAGTTACTTAAGAGCTTCAATGCGTAAACAACGTTTTGTTAAGAAAGTAACTGGAACGCCAATGATTTCTCTACAAGATTCGGGGATTAATGTGTCGAAACTGGTGTCGTCCTGAGAATTCGTTCCAAGTGGATCCGCCTTGTGAAATCCATGGCTACAATTTGTAAATGTGAGTGCATATCAATGCAATGTGAACCATATCGTGATTAGTTAAAACCTTAATTAGTTTATTTTTTATGATTAGTCGAATCTGCAAGAAATTTTTGGCCAAGTAATGTCCGCCTCTTCGAGCACACCAGCTCATGAACGAGAATTGTGCTATCTGCCACAGGCAACCTTTAAAAATTGTTAAAAGTGCTCGCTTAAACTACCCGTATACGGCTCCACTATCTCGACGCACGTCGGCGTCTTGGTGGACCAGCTCAACCTGGTCAACCGAGCGAGAAGGGCTGCTAAGGCCGCTGGACTCCTGGACTGAGGGGACCACCCACTGTAGAGCGGAGGAGCTACCTACGCTCGCGTGCTCTTTCGATTAAAGTTTATTCTCTCTCTCTCTCTCTCTCTCTCGGCGTCTTGGGTTGCCATATAAAATAAGCAAATTATAAATAAATTGAAAAACGACTGTTTAGTACTTTCTATTATCTGTACCAAGTCCACGTGAGCACTGAATACTGCGCACTAGAGATTGTGACAGCACGCTCAGATTATACACATGTGCAACACTTGAGAGGAAATGTTCTCGTGCTCCTATGGAAGCCTTACACAGTTCTAGGCAAGGCTATACGTAATGTTGGTGGCATTTAAGCCATTTAGGAGGTGCGATATAATTTGACGCCGTGCGACCAATTAAATATTGACTAGGGAGCGAGAGAGAGAAATTACTTTATTGAACAAGAAAAAAAAATAATAGATGACCTCCGTCCAGGCCGTCGCTTGCGACGTGCTTCAGCGCTAGAACGATAAAGTCTGCAAAGAATCGCATGGCGTGCACAGTGGCTGCTGCAGTCAGCCATTCAGCGGAAGGCATGAGTGGAAGAGATGAGGGTTTGGGTAAGGGGAGACAGTGTTGGATGGCATTGGCATGGGATGTGCAGTGTGTTCGGATAGACACTACAGCGACTACATCGAGGGGCATCTTCAGGGGGTAGGCCTCGGAGGAGATACTAGCTTACAGGAGTGAGCGGGGTGTTTTTCAGAGCTTTTCACATCAGTGTGCTTCAATAGTTGCCTTGAAATTTCTTGTTGTAGTTTAGGGTTTCTGTACAGGTGCAATGTATGGGTGAAATATGGACACTCATTCCTGTATGAATGCGCTTGTGGGGCTGACATTGGTGAGAGTGATAGATTTGGCCGTCGGATTTCGGGGGTCTTCAATACCATATCGCAGGCAGCCCAGTTAGCTAGTTATGGCCCCAATATCCCCTTATGACCAGGGATTCGGAATAACCAGAAACGGGGGGCACCGAGCGGGTTGAATGTGGCCTGGGAATTGTCTTTTTATCCAGATCGTGATGTGATGCGCATAAATGGTGTATCTGATGTCTGGAACGTGTTTTAGCGACCGGTGTATTTTAAATGGGGGGAGATGACCGATCCTTGCTTATGCCTTGCTGTGGGTGTGGCCAAGTATGACGTCATGCCAGATACGCTAATTGTACAGGTGCGTTGAGAAAGCTACGGACGTAATAATATATTTTTTGCAACAGTGTGTACCTGCAAGTTTCGCTGGCACACCGACGTGTGTCGGATAATTGTGTAACATAATTGGTGCCATATTCTCGGAAAAGATCTTAGAAAAACCTTCACTTGTGAAGTATGCAAAAAAAGTCAAGGAAAGCTCTAGAAAGGGGGCTCATTGCTGCAATGACACATTCTAGAGCACCCCTTTTCCCATGCCAGCGGCCCTCGGTATGCATGCAAAAAGCACAAAAATTAGTCGCTAAAGCTAGCAAAAAATGAATGCTAGCATGTCTTCCATGATATAAATATTTGCGTGCTAAAAAGATTATCAGAGTGCATCTATTTGTTCAAAAGTTTCCCCTAGACGTTTCCATCCCTACGATGGTGGGTTCCCCTGAAGGCTTTTAGCAGTTTCCTTCCAAAAGACACCTTACACACTTATCGCCATTCTTGGACGTCAAAAGATGAAGGGATGCCACTTACCTTTGTTAGAGGTGCTGCATTTTTTATTATTTAAACAAAGTACATGTAAAATAAATCACATGAGAAAATACTCTCTACAGAGATGACACCCATGGACCTGTTAAAACACATAGAACGATGAACCGAAGAAATACAACACTGCCTGGGCAAACAAGACCTTGACAGGAGGGTGCTAGTAAATCAGACTAAGGAATTAGTCAGTCTGCCATAGATTCCTTTCTTAAATATTTTTTCTTTGCGAGGAGCAGCAATGCGCCGACGAGAGTGGGCCGATGCTTTTAGTTGCCTTGAGGGCACGCAGACTTCTACACCGCCCCGCCTTGAGATCTCAAGGGTCCGCAATCTGCGACAGCTGTGCCTAGCCATGGGTGCAATAACGTTTTTTCCTTGCTTCCGTGCCTTGCCACCGCTTCCGTTACGAACTCACCACTGCTTTCCCAATTCTTTATAGTTTGAGCAACTTCGCTGCCTCATTCGCTGCTTACTTTTTTTGGCTATTTTCCTTTAGTGGCTGCGGTACTTACGCGCCAGTTTTCCTGAAATCAAGCTTCATCCCTTTTGCTACATAGTTGCAGCAGTGAACTTTAAGGGAGTCTCAGTACTTGCGGCAAGAATCTATGGGCAAGTGTCCTGGATCCGAGAGTTTCAGTCATATTATTTTATCGCTCCTTCTGTTACACACACACACACACACCCATAGCTGGAGGGCCTTTATTAAACTGCACCGATTCCTCGATGGAAACTTGTGTGCTGCACCTTTAAGGCACACAAGAGATAGAGAGAGAACAGGATAAATGAAAAGCACGGAATCTAACCAGGGCTGATCCCGGTTGGCTACCCTGCACGGGGGAAGGGAAAAGGGAAAGATTAAAAAAAGAAGAGAAAGTCCGCTGTGGATGTCGCCGAAGTACAAATAGTTTCCATCGAAATATACGTTATGTGGGTATATACATAGCGTTACAGAATGGGTGCCAAGAGAAGTGAACAGAAGTCAAGAACCGCAGAGGATTAGGTGGTCTTATGAGGTTAGGCATTCTTGAGGCAGGACTTGAAGCCAGCTAACGCAAGACAAGGGTAATATGAGATTGGTGTGAGAGACCTCCGCCTTGCTGCGGTGATAAAATAAGACAAATGATGATAAATATGCTAGGTATATATATATATATATATATATATATATATATATATATTCTATGGTATTGTCTTTCGTCACAAAGGAGGGGATGGGACTAAAAGTCGGAGCAGTGACTTGACAGAGGTCCCGACTCCCTATTACATGCCAGTACAGTTGTCGCAGAGAACGAACATCGTTCATAGACAACAAATACTTAGAACACTGATGACAGTCAGGAATACAGGCATATAAGGACATGGTTTTACGTTGCCTTGACAAAAAGAACACAAAACACCTTTCATGCGAATAATAGAGGAAGAGAATACTGCTATTCTAGGACAATTTGTCCCGACAAAACAGTTAATGGCTTTAGTAGAAGTGCACAGAGGCTCAAAATCCTCCTTTCTTTTTTTATTTGTTAGTACAGGCATCGTGTAACGAAACGATTGTGTATAATGGTATACTCTGGAGCTGGGCATTGGCCATGATTCTTCGAACGTCGTATTCTTTATTTTTGTTATACGGAGAAATCATTTGTACATCATCAATATTATGTAGTCAATGAAACAAAAGACTGATAAAAATACCATATTTGCGAAAAAGTTTAGATGTAAGATAGAGGTAAGGGACATTTGCTATACACCAGTAAGCTGACTTCTGAAGCATATGTAGCTTTTTTTTTAGTTTGTAATGCTAGTTGTGCACCAGATAACAATACTCTATAGAGTTGAGGAGAGAAGTGAATTATAATGCATAATTTGAACTTTAACTTTGACAGGAAGTATGTGCCTCAGCTTTGATATAATGCCGACACCATTGGACATTTTAGATGGAATGTGCTCCGTATGCTCATTCCACAATAAATGGATATATATATATATATATATATATATATATATATATGTGTGTGTGTGTGTGTGTGTGTGTGTGTGTGCATGCGTGCGTGCGTGCGTGCGTGCGTGTGGGTGTGTGTGTGTGTGTGTGTGTGTAGGAGCCCCACACACATAAGGTTGTTTTGTCATCCCTTTTCATTACCATTAATTTATCATTTCTTTAATTCGCTTAGTAAGCAAAATTTCCCTTATGTTGTCCTTGGTGTCGTTGTTTGTGGGCTTCTTATGATACGAATAATAAAAGTTGGGTCCCTCGGTTTCCTTTCTTCTGGTTCATTACATAACGAGGTTCTCGAATCCGGCAACATTGATGCCTTCAGGTAGCATGTGTAGGTTTATTGACCAGTTCATTTTTCAAGCTAATGAAAGAACTATACTTCAATTCTATGTCAACTATCTTTCAACTGCCACTACATGGTTTCAGCATTGGCAATCAAATCGTTCAGCTCAGTGAGCTGTCCAAGACACTTTTTTTTTGCGTAGCTGCGCTTTCTAAAAAAATACGTTTAAGTACTAAAAAAGCCTTACACTCTGATATGGTGAATTGCTTACCGCTTTGAGTGACAATATTCAATACTAACGAAACGCAGAAGATTACAGTATTTTTATTGCACTCAACTCATTTGTGTATGAACATTTTAAGCTCTTCTTAACATGATCTTGAATATGAAGCTGAAAAATATGCCGACATCTAATGTAAATAAGCAGGTTTCAGAGGTGGAGGCATTTAGAATATCGGCACTTGAAATGACTAGGAGAATTACATTAAACAGGCTACACATTTTTGTTTCTTTTTGTCTGTTTCTATGAGCAATTACGGGAGAAAGCGCCGGCGTAGTCAGGAGTAAGCCCTATTCACAGCAAGTATTTCAGGAACGACAGAGAAAGCTGCGTGCTGTCATCCTAAGTTTGTGCGTAGTTTTGACATGAACAGTTTCGACTGCTATACCAGCTGCTTCACCTCGCACCATTCCGTTTTTGTAGAATGCATACTTTGTTACGCAAATGTGCAACATCGTGTCAGAACAGGCGAAGGTTAGTACTGGTCCTTTGCTGGTGCTTTACAAGAAAAAAAGCTTTAGGTGACCCTTATGTTCCCTTTTTATTTCTTTAATGGCACTAGCCCCTAGACCTTAGGGTAACGCACATCCTTCTGCTACCACACCCTCAGGAGCAGCTGACGACGTGTCCTAACGCGCCATCGGAGCACGAACAATCAATGGCTCATACCCCCTTTAGCAATGGCTCATACCCCGTAAACGCGGCTTTGCCATTACGATGACAGAAGTGAAATTCTATGCGGGAATGATGAGCGGCAACGCAAACACCCTTGGAAGAAGACAACAACGAACTTGGTGGCAGTTGCCCGAGCGCGTTTGCGCGGTTGAACCGAGGAGCGCCCAGAAAGCCGTGGAAGAAGACGACGACGCTCGAGCCATTGTTGATGATGATATTAATCGTCTTAATGATGAGAAAACTTGAACGTTAAGCGGCCCTTTCCGTAACTAAACGTATGCTTCTGTATATCCTATATACAACTCTTAACTTTAACCATTACCTCCTTTCAGATGGGTTTTTAAAATTCTCATAGTTTCGGAGGCACCTCAACCTCCTGTTGGCTGAGGGCGCCTTCCGGTGTGCTTCTTGAGAAACATAATGTCGCTAGGTGCTAGCGCCATAAAAAAGTTGTCGCAGTTTCAGCTGAAAGGCGAAGCATCAATTACGATAGCAAATTTGTTGAGAGCTATACGGAGTAATGATACTAGCTTTATCAGTTGTATAAACTTGGACATGCAGCAGCACCGGCCACACGCAGAACTTGTCGACGCCGTCGGCGTTTTGCCCGCGTTCGCACAAAATGCGTGCGGCGTTGGTGACTGTTGCCGGAGCCTCTGACATAAATAGGCACTTGGTGCCGCAGCTAAACGTCACCTCCCTTCCCTCCCCCTACACCCCACGGACTTTCGCGCACCGGAAGAGGGCGCGTTTCCTCTACATATATGGTGATTGTAAAGGAGGAAAGAGACGCCTACTTTTGCAGCCCTTAAGGAAGCACGGCGCAGAACGCGCGTTTGTTCTCCGCCGTGGGTTCACTCCCCGTGAAAGCGCGCGTCCCTCGCGCCCTTTCACTCGCACATAGAGCGTTCGGCGGCGCGCGGCGACGATTTCATCTCCATTGACGTCATACGGAACCTCACGGCGACGGCGACGGCAACGGCGACGGCGACGGCGACGACGACGGCGACGCCAACGGCAGAAATCTGCTTTGGGATGTCCATATAATTGCTATCGCAATAATAAAGAAAGCAACAGTGAACCGAACTTGTAAACCCCCGTCATCACTATTCAGAAATTGATATGCCCCATAACTCCCATATCTAATAAATAGATGTTTAACATATAGGATTCCATTCAAAAACGCGTTTCTCCCAGATGTCATATGATGTTATTGGATATATGAGTTATAGGGTTACATTTTACGGAGTTACATTTTTTTTCAGTAGCGATACAGCTCTACAACTCACTGAAAAGAAACTATTTCAAACGCGAAACAAGCATCAGTACTGCCCTTTGTAGAAAACTACCGTGGTTACACCGTTCTCTAAGTGCCTACATATCGATTAGTTTTTACAGCGACAGCTGTATATGGCTAGGCGAAACGAAAAACCGTTCGCCACATGTTTCGATAAACGCCTCCATTGGCTGTGCCGTCAGTTACGTCGTTCTCTACGTCGCACCCAAGCGCACGCGCTATTGGCAGCGCCGTTAGTGACGTTGTTGGCGAACGCGTTCCCGCCATTGCCACGTTGACGCTGCTCTGGCCGCAACGCCATCTCCTCGGCTCGCCGTTGTCGCATGCGTTCGATATCTCAAGTTATCTCAGCCTCATGGTTAGCAGCATCCGCCCGCCATTGGCGCTTGCGTTCCACTTCGCGATTTCAACGTGGACGTTTCGTCACAGCCGAAGCCAAGTGCAGCTCCAGAAACTCCCGCCGAAAGCGGGCGTTTCCCCCGGCGAGCGCGTTCCCGCCATTGCCACGTTGACGCTGCTCTGCCCGCAACGCCGCATCCTCGGCTCGGAGTTGTCGCATGTGTTCGATATCTCGAGTTAGCTCGGCGTCGTAGTTAGCCGCATCCACCCGCCAGTGGCGCTTGCGTTCCACTATAAACACAAACATGTAACCAATAATTGAGAAACGCTTCAATACAGCGTCGGGATTAACCCACTGCTGAACACCGGGGCCGCACGTTTCAGCTTCGCTGGTTAACCATCTGTACAGAGTGCTGAGGCGGTGATTTTTTTTTCATTGTTCGACGCCTGATATTTCTTGATTGGTAGTGGGCGGACGACAGAAACGCTAAATTTAAAACGATGGGAGCAGTGCGAGCTTAACCCCGCATCGCCTGCTGAAGAATTTTGAAAATAGTTCCCTAGTGAGCCTGCGCACACCTTTTAGTAAAATGGCTCTCTGAAAGCATTTCTTCTGCGGTAATACCATGACTTTCCTGTTTCGTGCATGGAGCCCACTTCCCGGGCCAAAAATGAGATGCTTTCAGCAGACGGCAGTGATATATGCGCAGGAAATGTCGCTCGTGCAATTAATTTTCGTCTCATGGTGTAAAGATGGACTGTTGGTAGCTTCAGAGGAAATCTTCGAGTTATTAAGCCGTATTATGTGCCTTTAATGTAAGTGCATATCACCAACTAATGTTTGCGTTTACGGCAAAGTTGTTAGTACGAGTGCTCAAAAATATTATATGCCAGTTTTCGCTGTTTTCTTCAAAACTACATAACTAACGAAGCTTTAATTTGGAGTAAATGTGGGTAATATAAGGAAACACGTGGAGGAAAATTTTAAAGTGTGTGTGTCATTGAGCGGTTCGGTAAAAATAGCTAAACCCCCGTGTTCGGCCTGTTGAGAGACGGCACAAGAAAAACCATAAACTGTTTTCCCGCTTTCCTGGCAGAACCAAGGACAGCAGATATTTAATATACATGGGCAATAAGGGTCGCTCAATGGGGGACGTGTACTAAACGTGTGACGCTGATACGCGTATATTAAGTACTTTAAAATAATCACATGATAGTCGTCTTCTTCCAATTTTTATGCTTTCCACATGGAATGCGGTGGCTTTTCGACAGTCTGCTCAGTGAAATATGAAAAAAAAAACTGTGATTACTGCATTTTCAGTTCCTGCATGTTCAGGTAAACAATTTGTGCAATGATCAGGATAGCTATCGTAATCAGTTCAGTTTATTGCGCTGACAGTGTTTAGGTGTTCAATGAGCCAAATATACTTTTGTGGAAATGGGTTGGTTTGACACGCAACACAATGTTAACAAACGTTCACCTCAGTGAGCCCCCCCACCTCTTACCATTGCTCCTAACGAGAGGCACTGCCATTTGCATAACGCGCTCTTCGCAGGCATGACAAGCAATAGACAATTATTGCACGTGCATCATAGGCAAGTAACGCATGATACGAAACTTCATTGCAACGCGCTATGCCTATGTTTGTGGATTTCGTGCTTCGACGGTTGTCTGATTTCACGAAAACTACTTCGTGCTTCTTTACTATTCCACGCACCATATTCATTCAGCTTCCCGAAATGAAAGTGGCACAGAATGCACTCCGACATCACTCCGTGGAGCGTGAACATATGTACAGTGAAAAGACTTCGCATTTTCAACAAACGCATGCCCTGCCGCAGCCTTATGCCACTCTCGCTTTCTGGTTTTTCCAACCACACTTTTATAGAGAATTCAGGGTTGTTGAATACCTACCATTGTCTTTTACAGCAAAATTACGTTCACCTGTTTGCACCATTAATGTTTCCTTCTGCGGTTATGGTCCAACCATATACGTAACTGGGCGAAACATTCGTGTGCTCAATTTCTGTTTTGTATTTTATTTTTCGCTGCTAAAGTGAATAACGTACCACCACAATACTACCGCAATATTCATGCCTGGATGCGAAACGCAATAGGCTCTGCGCAGCCAACAGTGCAAGGCCAATGCTTCGTGAAATCATTTATATGTATATCCAGGCTCATTTTCTTTACATGATAAAGTGTGAGGTTTGCTTTAGAAACACAAATCACGTGGATATGTTGTGTTCGGCCTGCGATTCTAGTTAGCAGTAAAATATATAAAGAAGCGAGAATTATTTCGCTGAAGCAGTTATTGAATCGTTGCCATCCTTACTGAACTACTTCGTCTTAAGCGACACGAGTTCTAGGGAATCTCAGTAAAGAAGTAGCATTTTCTGCTGGGGCGAACGTGGAGGTTATGAAAAATAACAGATAAGTATTGTAATTTTTAAAAGCATATGCATTTCTTGAACAGAGGTTTACACATCGTCGTTCGGTTTCTCTCCTGAGCGTGTGGTGTTCGCACTGATTGTTTGCTCTCGCTGGCAAGTGGAAGAGGTTTGTTTCGACCGACTACCTCCTTGTTTTTGCTTTGCCGCAGCGAGAGCGCCCAAAATACATCGCAGCCATGGTCGACGTGAGCATCAGTTCAGAAACACACTTGCGCTCATTCACTGCCGTGCATGCCGATCTGCTGTCGGTCTTCCGTAATGACGGACCGGTATCCCAAAAGTCCTGGCCGTGACTCAGGCTCAAGCAATCTATAGAGTGCGTAGCAATTTTTTTCCACAGAGACCTCTTATACGCATACATTAAATATCATATTCTCGCTTTATTGCAAAGTTCAATAAATTTAGGCTCATCATTCCTCCTTTTTTCTGACTAGTTACAATGAATGGATTGCGCAAGTAATCACTGGAATGCGTACCTTAAAACCACCGCTGGTTAACGCAAGTTCGAAAACGTTCCTGCAATATGAACCGGCCTGGAATGCGCTGGTGGCTTTGAAGCAATACAAAGATACTTAAAATGGCTCGCTGGTACCGCGAAGCGAAAAAAAGAAGAAAAAAAAAAGCAGGAAAGGAAAAACCTCCTGAGAGACCACGCACCGATTGTGAAGCAAATTAAGCAGGTTGGCCCCTCATCACAGATTTACCATCTTATTGCACTGCTGCCTCCCATTTCCTGTGTTCAAGAATTTTGAAACTTTAGTCCGCAGAACATAGGAGCAGACGACGCGAAGAAACAGCAGACAAAAGGCCGAGGTGCTTTAGTCCGCAAAATTAATACGACGAAGCTCAACTTCTTTTGAGGAACCTCCGAGACAAATTTCACCCTGGCTCATAAAGCGCTCCTCTGTGAATTGTAAGGCAGCGGACCCATTTCGGTAACAGGTTCGTATCCTCGTTGAAGTTTTAGGACTAATGGCGGCACGACCAAAAGCTAGACAAAAGGCTAGACAGCCTTCATTTTTCTATTTTAAACATTGCTGCTGCTCTCAGCAGGCAGCGTTACACAGTTCTTTCTTCATATGTCTCAAGAAGAGCCACTTTCTCTGGATAATGAAAATGTCAAATCTCTAAGTCAGCGCACGATGAGGCTCTGCAGAAAACTACTGATAGTATTCTGGAATGCTGTTAGCCGGGGCAGTAGCAGAACAAGGCCTTATTCAAGAGCTCTTAGAAAAGTAAATGTGGGTGCTTGCAGAACATTGAGCGAAAGAGGTAAGCATGACGATTGCGCTTATGTCCACACAGAACTGCACTGCACAAATCCCCCCCCCCCCCCCCCACTTCCTCCCTGACAAAAAAAACAGGACTTTCGTCGGTTGACAGCGCATAAAAATGAGTAGTTATCTCTACTTTTTTAACATCGGTGAACTGTTGGCAGGGCATGGCTTCAAATCAACAACAAAAGCACAACAGCATGGTTTTAGCGCCCTCTTCGGACTTTTCAATTCCAGTTTAGTACTGTACTACCACATTGTCTTTGCTACCACATGTACGCCTCCACCTATAACATTTGTTGGTGAAATGACAGATATGGCTTTCTATCGGGCTTACGTGAAAGGCCAATAGCTTCCACATGCGCTTTGGGATTTGTAGAGATAGTAAGCAAGCTGAGGTAGCACTCTCGGTTTGTTGGCTTCGGGCCGATGCCTGAAGGAGTTAAGCTTTCATGGCACACATGTCCCGCTTACTGACTTTTCAAGTGCACGCATACCACGCATGATCATGTGTAATAAATGCTGCGAGATTGACTAATACTGAATCACTGCTTACATAATGTCATCGCACTCTTCTGCACCGCCCGAGCGAAAGCTCGAATGAGGGAATCGCTTTTTCTGTGTATTTTGTTCCTGCTTTGACGCTAGTTATCTTATCATTCTTGCGTGTGGTCACAGTGTATCTCTATCAAATATCTTAGAAACGTTTTTATCTACGCACGCTGTCCTTGAAGTCTGTAGCCTGAGATTCTTAATCATATCAAGTTTGTTGGTGTAGAGGCTCCACGAAAGTGCCTTCAGTGAAAGCTTTTCCTTGGTTCCACCATGTGAATGGCAGTGCTGCCATGTACTGACAATATATGCTACGCTACAACAGCGCTTCGTTGTTATATAGCAGTTCCAATATTGCACTCGAACACTCTGATCGTGTATTCAGACGCACCGGAATGTAGAGTGTTTCCAAAGCAACTTCTCAGCGCTAGATTTGCAATGAAGTGGCACTGAACTGCGGTGACCATGTTAGTGCACAGGTTCAGCAGCCTTCCACTGATGCAACTTCGAGTGAAGAAAAGGAATATCGCCGAATATGTTAAGGCACCTAACAGTGTTTTTAAATCATAACTTAACAGTAATAGTAAAAAAAGAATTAGATTCATACAAATTCTGTAGGCTGCGCAGGATATGCAAAAATAAAAATTCATGAAACACGCATGGCAAATCAAATTTCAAGAACTGTTGATGACAAAACTCGATAGCATTATGTGAATATTTAGTTTTTTTGTGACGCATAACTTACATTTCTTTGAGTGTGACTGCTACACATGTATATTTAGGAGGAAAGTGGCATGTACTTCGAGGTGGCTGCTGAATTCATACATTTGTTGCTCATTATCCTCACAAGTACACAAGTGCTCAAAAACGCAAATCAAGAAAACAGACCTGCCGACAGGCCGCAATGTGTGTGGAGGTGCCTATTTCTTCATCGTTTCTTCAGTCGTGGTGTACTTGTAACAAGAAAGATAGCACTACAGATGTCATTGTTTTATTCTTACTGTCGAGTCTGTGAGCAAACATGGCGCTGAGCGCCAAAGTTGCATGGCTACGTGATCTTAAGTGATAGCAAACGCCAAAGGGAGTAACACAACTAGCATGACCGATGCGACTGCATAGTCCGCAGAGGGGTCATTTGCACGTACGCCGAACTCAAGACGGCACGTTACTTGTCAATTGTGCGCGACCATGTTGCAAATAGACGAATTCCCTTCTTTGCATGGTTTTTCATCCCTTAATTGCCTTCGGCCTGTGAGCATGTACTTATGCTGAGTTATTTTTAATTCGGGAAAAGAAAGATTTGGCACAGACACCTAAGACGGCTTACGTGTGGGAATGCGAAAGCATTGTAGTCGTTTTGGGGAAATCTTTTCGCTTAAGTATTCATCCGCATGTCGTCGTGCAACTTGTAAATTTGCACGGCCTTCCTTTTGAGGCATGATGGTGGCGGTACACTTCATTTTATACACTCATGATTTAGCGTCGAGACAATGAACTTATTGAAAAGGATGGCTCAGTGGCCTAAGCATAGGTAAGGGTCAATGGCGGGGATCACAATGAAAAAAAAAGAAGAAAACTACACATTCATAACCTGCTTGTCAGGCCGGCCTCGCGCACAAACTCCCATAAAGAGTTGATAGTTCGCCGGCAATCGGTCTGAGGGGCTGCCGTGGTCCATGCACCCAGTGAGGTAATGCCGCGTCCCTAGTGTTTCGAACTGTCGCGAGACCGGGACGGTCCCACAATAGATGCCTGACTGTCGGCCGAGCACCGATGTCGCACGTACTGCACGTCACTGGTGTTGACATCACGTTCGTCTTCGTCTCTTCCTCCTCCTCGTTGTCCAAACACTGCTTCTGATGACCTCGCGTCCTCCTTGAAGCGGCGTACGCACGCCACTTAGCCAGGCCGTCTTCGGTGAGTGCTGCGCCTGTCCTTACCTTATGCACCTGACTTGCGCGCCCCGAGGAAGCTGTTTGGGCAAAAGGTGGGCACTGTGCGGTACTTTCGCCTTCAGCTCCCGTTTTGCTTGCACTTAAGATCGCTCGCGCTCCTTCCTTCGGATCCAGGCGCACAGGAATGAGAGGGACTGAGCCCTGGGGAGATGAGCGGGAAAATAACAGCTCGCTCGCTGCACTGTGGGCCGCACCATTTCCGATGCTGCCCGAGTACTCTGGGACCCCGTACACTCACACACCCATGCCGTAGTCCCGATGAAGGGATGCGCATGCGACCCTAATATCATGCGCCCACGTGCCTATTCTGGGCATCCCCGTGAACGCCTTTAGGGCATATAAAGAGTCTGTGAATATCATGAAGTCGTTGCTACTGTGGTCTTCCGTAATTTTTTCCGCCTTTTCCTTCAGCTTCTCTATGGCAAATATGATGGCCTGCAGTTCAAGTGCCTTAACGCGCAGTCGGTTCTTGCTGGTGTCGGTGAATCCGGATATCTTGCTGCTCACCACGAACGACTGCCAACGCCGCTCTGGATGTAGTAGGATCCCAGACCGCATCTGTGAAAATGGCATTTTCTTTCAAGTCATCCCGTTCTGGGAGTTTGGATCCATAAGCGCCGTGGTACTCTTTCGTCTGCCGACGTGTGACAGGTTTCATGTCTCGAACCTGCACGTCGTCCCAAGAAGTGACAGCCGGAAGCCCTCATCTTGTTCGACTGGCGATCATGTCCCTCCTTGCCTTCTAAGATAGTGTCACTGAATGGAGGAAGTCCACGTACCGGTGCAGGTCTTCCACTCGTGCGTGGCGGGGGGGGGGGGGGGGGTGGAAGACCAGTGATCACTCGAAGACACTCCCGGTGTATCCTTTCGAGCTTGCTGTATTGTGCTTTGGTGAGGTCAAAGCATACCGCACCGTAACAAGCCCTCGACGTAAGCACTCACGACGTCAAAGTGCGAGCGGTATTGGTGCCAGCTCGTACGCGCTCCTGCGATATTCGTTTCACTAGGTGCAGGAGTTTCTTCCAGGTAGGCGCCAGTTGTTTGCGCCAGGTAGCCCCCCTCCGCCCTCGTGAATTGAAATGCTGAGTATCTTGACATGGCACTGCGGAGCTCTCTCAAGTTTCTGGCCAGCTAAGTACAGCTCGACTTTTCTTCATTTCTTGCGCCGAGCCACCGGGGAGGATGTACTTTGTTTTAACAGCGAAGCTGTTTAGGCTAGCCGTAACTTGTGGTGCGTAGCCGTGGTAGCCATGGCAACCAGGAAGAGACCGCGCGTGCATGCACGCTGGTCTCTTCCTTGTCAGCTCTGCGTGCATGCGCACGTGGTATCCTCCTCGCCAGCTCCCTGCCTTCCCGACCCCTGCCTCTCTTCTCTTCATGCGGCGACCCCGAGACACTCGAACACCTCCTCTGCGCCTGTCCAAGATATTCACGTATGCCTCCTGTACACCTTCACTACGCAATGACTCTATGACTGCTGGTATCTCTACTGAATCAAATGCTTTTTCATTTTCTATGGAAGAAATATATAGAGGTTTTTTATACTCCGCAGATTTCTCGATTACCTGATTGATGACACGGATATGGTCCATCGTAGAGTATCCCTTCCTGAAGCCAGCCTGTTCTCTTCGTTGGCTGAAGTCAAGTGTTGCCCTGATTCTATTGGAAGTTATCTTGGTGAATTTCTATACAATACTGAAAACAAGCTAATAGGCCTATAATCCTTCAATTCTCTAGCGTCTCACCTCTTATGGATTAGTATAACGTTGGCGGTATTCCAGCGCTCTGGTACACCTGAGGGAACTTAACGCGCTGTTAAATGGTCATAGGCATTCGGTAGTTGCATAGCAAGTTGCTCACTGGCGAATACCTATCGCTTGCGCGAAACCTTTTACTTTAGGTATATACCTTACATCCTTCAGTATATGCCAACTTATTGGGACTTGCCCCACAGGTCAAATTCATCAACGGAGAAACTGCTTTCTTTTCACAGCTCGTGCGCCCAAATTTAGCTGGCAAATTTTTGTCTCCTGTATTTCGCAATTGTCACGGAATATTTTTAGGAACACCTAAGAACGATACTGATGCACGCTATTGCTTGATAATGTTGAAAGCCGAACTTGGCAGACAGTTACAAGAAATGCAGTAATCTCTCTGAGTGTTGACAGATTAGTGGAATCCTAATCTCCACTGCATTGTTTTTTTTTCTGTCTGCATAAATTAGGTTACCTTCAATTCACAGTTTCATACGGCTAAGGAACCCTTACCTTATACATGTTTTCAAGTAAATCAAAATATCCAAATATGATTTTTACAACTATTGAATAATAACAGTAGGGTTTTGACCTCTGCCCACCAGTGCTAGTTATATATTTATTTTTTGGGTGAGGGGGAGGGGCGCTAAAAATACTATTTATCAGCACGGCAACTCTGCCGATTGTTTCACATTTCACGGCCACCTGGCTTCCAACTTCTATTAAAGCTCCTCAACGGGCTCACGTATATTCGCATTTGACTAATATACTAGACGTTGCTTCATCTCTGTCACTTCAGTCGAGAAATGCCTAATATTTTAGCGGCACATCTGTGCATCCCCTGTAATAAATTATGTATTTATCAAAAGCAACACGAACACGCTGCAAAATTGTTCAAACAACATCGGGCAGTAGACTTTAGCTATAGTTTAAACCTCAATGAGCCAGCGAACTGGCTATAGATAACTTTCACAATTTGCGTTCGTCGCTTTCGTTGTTGGCCACAACATCGAAAGCGCATTATTATATAACGCATCCCCCTGCTGTAAGTAAAGGTAATTAGAGCATCTGCATAGGTCTTCATCGTACGTGCTTCTGAAAAACGCTTAGTTTCCACAGAGATTAGTTACATGTCTGCCTATAGATATGCCACACTTCCACAGCTCTGAGCTGGTTGACACTGTGTTATTAACATGGGTTCCAAGAGGAGTGCAAAGGCGCATTGAGAAATCAGTTAGAGCAGCTAGCACGACTGTAAACATGGTTCCACTTTGGTCTCGCTTGCTCGGCCTCCCAGTTTCTGCAACTTTGACCTCTTGGTTGTGTCTGTTACTTCTCTCTGCAGTTGTGTCACTCGACAAACGCCATCAAAGATATTGGCCAAGCGAATCTGGAGAGCTCCAGTGAGTATAACAAAGGGTCACCATACTCGGGTTTCCCGCGATAGAAACACTATACGTCATTGAAAGTAGACTTAAGCTGTATGCAGAGAGGAGTTTATTGAGAAACTGATTCGGAAAGAGAAAGAGACAGGCACACCGTATACTCTCGACTAGCGTCAATGATCTTGGTGTTAGAAGAGAAGTAATCTGTTGCTTTTTGAAGGCATTGTGACATAGCTCCAAGGCCGGTTGAGAGGTTGGGTTTGTCAAGAGAAGCTGGCAAAAAGCGAATGCGGCTTGTGCGCGTTGAGTGTTTGTGTATGTGTGAGCGAGCTCTTAATGAATAAAACATTCTGAAGGAAGTCTATGTTAGGCGGTTTTTTCACGGATTTTCGTTTATATTGATTATAAGTTATTCGAGTGGGATACGATTATGTGCACGTATGATTAGGCGTGGAGAGCGTCGAAGGACTTAGGGCTAATTAAGCTCTTCAATAGATACACTAGATTAAGATATTGTCTGCTCGTTGCCCGTCCGTTGGTTGCCTTCGCAACTTTGGAATGGATTGCATTCCTAATTAGGCTCCATATTTTAATAAGGATAACTTATTCGTACCTCGGCAAACTCGCTTTCGCGAGAGTTATTCAAAACGCACGCTATAGAAACATGGGGTCTACTGCCTTCGTTGACAGATTTTAGCGGTACGGAGGCGAACACGCAACCATTAATCTTACTTTCAGATTTCGCATAAAACGGTGGGCCCTTCTGCACAGAGAACACGCTGCAAGTGTCGCACGATTCCTCCAAATCCACTAGAGTCATCCCACCACATGATTAGTCTAGTTAAGCCGGAAGCTTCAAAAGCGTTTCCCAGTGCACGTTCACGTTATCTGCTTCCTTCTGCTAACATTCTACTTTCATCATTTTGAGGCAGGAAGGTTCTTTTGTTGGTACTTTGTACATATGCTTTATTGGACGAAAGAAAATGTTGCATTGAAAGGTTTAGATTCTCCATAAGCTCCGTGAATATATGGGACAGACAGTGAATATGATAAGAAGGCAGAGAGTTTGACTCGAAAATCATCCGGTTTGCGGCTTTTCACAAGGAAAGGGAAGGAATGAATATTATTATGAGCGATGCAATGTATATAAAAAGGTCCCGTGAGAAGTAAACCTTCGTATAAATGCGAAACACCTTACCTGGTCGTCATAACGTTACGACAAGATGTTCCCGACAAATTGGTTATTTACGTACATAAACTACAGTGGTGGTTCTTCATAATTGTGATCAAGTGCTCGCTGCCGACACAAGGCGAGCTGTGACATCAATTCCTACTGTATACTGCAGAGAAGTCGCGGTAAACTGTTGAGCAACTTTCGTTGGAAGTCTGCAAAGAAGAAAGCGGCAAATTTTTAAGTCATATGCACTTCCTTTCGAGATAAAATTTGCGCTCCAATGTCTACGACAGACATTGGAGCCCCAGTTAGCAACTCTTCAAAAGCATCTTTCTCGGCTTGCGAAAGAAACTGATTGTAACGCAAATGCAATTTCTATCAGATCTTGTGTACCTTAGTTACGTAACTGGTGCCAAATATGTTTTTTAGCTTATGTTACATATATACATTATTATGCGGTTCCATATCTGTGATCGCAACATGTTTGATAGAATGAATAATTAAAAGTTGAATTAGCCAAATGGCGCCATAATGACAGCCGTTTCAATTTTCTTGTGCAAATGTGTGCGGTCCAAAACATGTGGAATTGCTTGCCTGCCGCCGGAAATTATAGACTGCGCTCATAAAAAAATGACCGAGGAGATTGCTTGAAAGGATCAGTGAATACCTCTCCTACGTGAGTTTAAAAGATTAAGTATACTCACAGTATTTCCCACCTCTGATGGCGAAGCCATAGAAATGCATGTCTAGTCTTTGATATGCTTAGCGTCAACAATTATTTCACTAAGGACATACGTCAGAAACAAGCGGTTTTATACGCTGCAAACGATCAATTTATTATGGTGCTTTATTACTGACTTGCACCTTTAGCACAGTGCGTTCACGCTACACCGAATTTTGTACTGTAGCCTATAATGGGGCAGCGTTACTGCTAGCGTAAACGACGTTCATTAATTTCTAGAGCACGCAATCTTGACCGCCTTTACAATGCGAAGCGTACAAGCTCAGCGGTGACGGTAGAGTTCTGCAGGTCTTGATATAATACGATAGCTTGCCTACCAACTTGGGGTAAAGGTTTCCAGGTTTTCTTAGCAGCGACCTACTTTTCTGATGAAGAATTACGCAGCTAAAATCTCCTCAAATCTTGATCAAAAAAAGAACAGGCACTTGCAGACAGAATGACAGCACAATGCTTGAAAAGTCAAGCCGAAGAGTAATCACACTTTTGCCTCAAATACAAGGTAGACCTGTCGCAGTTACTTCATTTACTAGGCTACATATCGCAGGGGTTTAAGTAAGACATCGTAACCTAGTATGGTTCTTTGAAGTCTATAATTGGTTTAACCTATCATTAAATACATGTTTTATAATCTAAAAGAAATTAGCTTCGATCGATTCAAACTTATATGCCGCAATGTTATTGCGTAATTAGAGACATAAGCGCCAACAAAAAGCTTTTCACATGCACAATAAAAATACCGCACTCATGCTTATATAGGATATGTACCAAGACTTGCCAGTAATGTACACCACAGTGGGTAAAGGCTGTATAATGCACTTTTTTTGGCGGCAGCATAGAATTAAATATTGTTTGTTTATAGGAGCTCTTTTTTATGAACGAGGCTCTTTCGCTTAAATTATGTCCCACAAACGATTGGCTTGCACCTTCTTTTAGGAAAAGTTGTTGCGTAAGAAAATTTATTGCGACAGGAATTAAACCTAGACTACAGCTGCACTCGCGTCGTTGACGTCGTGTTCTTAGCATCACCTTTTAGCATTACTCGATGTCGAGTCATGCTAAAAAAGCTTTGCTTTAAACGTTCTTGTATGCAGAACAGCTCACCGGTTGCGACATCGGAACCTTGTGTGAAGAAGCAAGGTGCGCATTTTCTGATGTAGACTTCATTGCGTCAAAAATAAAATGTTTAATAAGAAGTAAAACGCAGTATTAAGACGTAGATAACAGTAATAAGCAGTAAAATATTTGAGCGACCAAACAATTGAGCCACGTGGTTGCTGATTTGGTAAGAGCATTGCACGCCAAATGCGAAGAGTTGGGTTTGTATTCTACCGGCGGCCAGTTCTTCTTTCGTTCACTTTCATTTTAATTTATCTATAAGTTTTACATTTCAGGTAAATAAACAAGTAATTTGCCCCATGCTTTCCCTGTTGTCATTGTCTGTTGGCTTTATGCGGTTGTGAGTTGCAAAACCGGGCCCGTTGGTTCCTTGTTCTTCTCGTTCAAAAACGAATTAGCCGTCATTTACCACCTCACGTTTTTCTTTAAAAATGTAGAAATAGTGCTCCAACAATATTTTCTGTAAAACGAACAGATGTTTTGTGCATTATGTCGCACACGAGGCATACTATGAGAGCTATTCATTGCGAAATTGAACGGTCCGCTCCACTAATTGAGGCCCTGAGGTTCGGAATGGTATAGCTGAGGCTAACGTTGCCACTGTTTTAAAGTTATCAACAGCGTCGGAACAAGAACTGTTGATGAAGCCAATGGTTCGTGAAGGGGTAACAGGCTACATTTAAAAGCTTAGATATCCGTAGATGGCATGTGCACGCAAAATAACTTATGACGACGTGATCACACACAATTTATTGCACAGTGGCTGTGAGGAGTTTCATTAACAGCAATAAGCTCAATAATTATAGGAAATTGACTAAATCTTTGCTAATAATATGGTCAGCGCTGACGTTGCAGTAAATTGTGCAGAAATGAAGCAAGCGTCACTGAATATTCATTGCACACACAGTTAAAAAATTGTCTTCGAGGAAAAGTACAACGAATTACTAAGCTTTTCTTCCTTTCATTAACCCGCAGTGAGTACCAAAGTGCTTTTGAAGAACAAGACACCTGGAAAGGCATTGTAGTAATGATGGACGTGTTCTTAGGGATATCTCAGAACGGGTGCAAGTCTTTCGGCTCCTATCGAATAAGCAGCTATTGAACATTGTACGTCTCTCTTAGAATATTAAAAATACAGCTGCAACTTACTCTCACGAAGGTGAATGGGCCTTTTTCATGGGCGTCTTCTGCGCATGCGCAACGGAAATGATTTGACGGCGCCTCTCGCAGAAATCGACCAAAGCATTTTTGGTGGCTTCCGGTCTCTCTCCGTTCGACACAGCCGAGGCCACCGAAGGGACTTTTCGTGGTGGCGCGTCCGGAGAGGCTTCTTTACGTCGCGTGCCTGGCACTCTTCACCTGCGTTTTTATGCCGCTAACGACGGGATCGCAATCATATTATTGTGATGCCTCAACGATGATCGGCCGTAGGCTGCACAAATTACGGCGGCAGGCCTCCGAACATGAGATTCTTCAGATTTCCAGCCGCATCCCTTCAGGAAGCGAGACGAAGAAAATGGATTCACGCCATAAGTCGCGTGAACCCTGACGGATGGCCGTGGGAACCGACACCAAAGCTCCCGCGTGTGTGGCACTCACTTCTGGACAGGTAAATACACTATGATTTGTTTTCACGTGCTATTTAACGAATACCATGTCAGCCATGTGGCTGCGGCGACGCCACGGGGGCTCGGTCCGCTATAGCGTTTTGCTGCTGAGCGCGAGATCGAATGCCGCCCGCGGCGACTGCATTTCTATAAAAATGAAGCATAAAAACACATCTACTTGCGTTGTAGTGCACGTTAAAGAACCTAATGTGATCAATATTATTGAGGAGTCCTCCACTACGGTGTGCCTATTAAACAGAAAGTGGATTTGGATCGTTTTCTAACGCTACAGCAGCAGGGGCAATCGAAGTGCTTACCGTGCGCTGTTACTGATATCTACGTCATTTCTGTCGTAAGCGTAACAGTTGCAGTGAAACCTTTAAGCAATGCATCGTCGGTTTGAACGGTTTTGTTCTTATTCTCGTAGGAGCGCCATTACGATTCATCACCCACCCGGACTACGTATCGTCGATCTTCGCGCACGCAAAAACGGGACACCGTGGATCCATCGCTCGCTTCGATAAAGCGAAGAGTCGGCAAGGTATTCACTATGTATTACGCGGATGGAGGGTTACCATTTAGTACTAAATATAATTTCACGCTGTAGTTGGCACCTGGTTTCATACTTGACCCAATCCTAATGTAATGCTGCCTCATTAATGTGCTGTTTTCTGATGCGGAGTGAACTTGACTGACCACTTCTTTTTCGAGCAGTTTAAACTTGTTGTGCACCTGCTTGGCTATTGTCATTGAGCTGGTTATTTCACTGAAAATAAATATATCATTCGCATTTTTTCAGATTTATTGTTTTTGCTTTTCTTATCAGTTGCAAGACCACCAACCACAAGTCAAGCTGTTAGCAGCGCGTCCACACCACTGAGTACAGCAACTAGTTCTCCACTGCTAAACGACCATGCTGATGGCGGGATACCAGGAACACCATCGAGCATAGCAGCAAGCCATAACACAACACGAGACAATGATTCCTCAGATGGCTTTGCAATAGATGACATTGATGATGAGTCGGGTGTACGCGACCAGGGCTGCCCAGCTGATGATTTTTCTGCAGATCGCAATCGAATGCTCGAAAGCAAATTAAGTGCAGATAGACGAAAAGTTCAAGAATTGGAATTGAATTTGAAAGCTGCTGAAGAACGCGCAGTTCTGTGGCAAGGCTATTACTATCAGCTCAGTCTCAGAACTTTGTGTCTTAAGAACATGCAAGGCACTAAGGACTTCATCTATTACACAGGGCTGCCCTCTGTGCAAATATTTCATTACATACTCAGCTTAGTGTTAGAAAATAACCCCAGTTTGCAAAACATACGGGAAGTAAATCACTCTGTGCTGCTCAGTAGATGTTCATGGTACTTGTTAGATTAAGAACAGGCATGGCCACACCAGAGATCGCTAGAAACTTCTCTATCTCTATGGAAACATTTAGCCGGATGTTTTCTGAATGGGTGCTAATCCTGCAGGAGCAACTCACTGAAATAACTGCCTTTTCCACACTTCCTGGTGTGCAGCAGTACATGCCACCTCACTTCAGACGTTACCCAAATACAAGCATAATACTTGACACCACAGAAGTGCGTATTCAAAAGCCTTCAAGTTTGACTGCCCAGAGACAGACTTTTTCGCAGTACAAGAGCACCAACACAGTGAAGTGTCTTGTAGGGGATACTCTTGACTGCTATATTACATTTGCCTCTCTATTATATGGGGGAGGGACTAGTGACAGAGCTATTGTGCTGCAGTGTAAATTCCTTGACTTAATGGAACCAGGTGATGATGTGATGGTTGACAAGGGGTTCAAGGTGGAAGATTTGCTACCACGTGATGGTTGACAAGGGGTTCAAGGTGGGAGACTTGCTGCCCCCATTTGTATGCCCCCATTTGTAAGCCCCCATTTCCTATTCCTGGTGAAGCAAAAATGAGTGCTAAGGATTGTGAGGCGACTAAACATGTTGCAAGTGCACGGGTGCATATCGAAATAGTCATCAGGAGGATAAAAGAGTTCCATATATTGGATAAGCCCATACCGATCAGCATGCTAGACATAGCAAACGCCAGTTTTACTACATGTGCTTTGCTCTCTAACTTCAGACGACCGCTGATAAATGATGACAAGAATGTGGAGGCTGACACCGACTTACGAAACTGAAAAGCGGAGTCTGTTTATTCACAGCACTTAAGACAACTTGTATGTATTTGTTGTAAAGGCGAAAGCCTTTTCGAAGGAAAGAGCAGGCTTCGTCGTCGGGGACGGACAAGCCTTGATACAAAGAGACAATACGTCAGCTCGTCTTCAGGGTTTCATTTCTTCTTTTCGAGTCCCTGCACGCAATCCCGCGTGCCACGCGCCCTCCTCCAAACCTCTTTCTCGTCGGCTTTTATGCGCCGCACAGTGTAGCAGACGACGCTACCACTATATTTGAAACGGGCGTTTCAACACTCCTGGCGCGAAATGTGCTAGGGGCGCATTTCTAAAGGGTACAAACGTTGCACTGGTCGCGATAACAACACCGGCGTAGCCGCGGCGACATGTGAATCGGCGAAAATCTTCTAGAAAGCATTCAGTGTTAACACGTGTTACAAGCTCTAGATGAATAGCTCGTACTACGGCACACGTAAAGATGACAACATGGCCTTTAACAACAGGTTCACCTTTCGCATATATCGGCCCCTAAAAATCCACTCCTACTGTCTCAAAAGGCTGAGCCATTTGCGCGCGTTCTACAGGCAGTGCTGCCATTGGGACACAGGCGGTTTTCGCGCGGAAACGAGCACAGCATGAGCACTTCGCGATCACTTTCTTCACGCACTGCCTGGCGGCCACAATCCAGAATCTCTCCCGTATCTCTGCCACTGCAACTGGTATTCCAGCGTGGAAAAGACACGTGTGGGCACTGTGGGCGTTCAGCTGCGTCACTCGGTGATCGCCAGGAAGCAGTCGAGGGTTCTTGACGCTAGGCTGAGTAACTGCGTTCTGTAGTCGTATTCTTATGCGTAGAAGTCCATCGTCCTCCCGAAGAAATGGGTGGAGATCTTTTATCCGCGATGATGTTTCGATGGCGCGCCTAGCTTTCAGTGATGCTATTTCCGTTGAGAAAGCTTGGGTTTGGGTGTAGGAATACCAGTAAATTTCCGCTCTGGCAATTTCTTCCGTCAGTAGCACATTTTCATTTTCATTTTCCTTCTGACGTCTTAGTCGGCTGGAACCATCGGAAAACCTTAGGATCCAGGCGGTCACTCTAAGGATGCGAGTCCATGAGCTATATCTGCTCAAGTCGAAGAGTGCTGGGTGGGGCTCTGTTGACGCGTGTAGCACGACAGTATTGGGCGCACATTGTTCTAGCACAAGTTGTGGGCAAGTCTCTACAGTCGTAGTCGGATGAAATGTGGTCCGCATCGCTAGCCAAGTTGGCCCTCCCCACCAGAGGCCATTGGTACAGAGTGAACGCGCTGACGTTCCCCTGGAAATCAAGTCTGCAGGGTTGACCCTTCCAGAGCAGTGGTTCCATAGTTGAGGAACTGGTAGGTCTTGTATTTCAGAGACTCGATTACGGATGCACGGCTTCCACGTCGTGAAGGATACAATCTTATGTATGCGAAACGATAGCATTTTAAACAGGTCTTTCTTGAGGTTGGGGCCTTTCTCTGGATGATCATTCAAGGATGTCGCTCCGGCCACATGCGATGACGCATCAAAAATGGCCCGTAGCTTAGTAGTCGTGGAAGACTCCTTGATGACTTCATGATGTGTCATGTAATAAGTCTTATTCTGAACTGTGTCGTGCGAAGGTACGGGTTCTGCATGACCGTCCTTGAGATACTGCGTGACCGCCGTATCGTACTGAAGTAGAAGGTCTTCGTTCTTGAACAGTCGGCGCAGAAGGCATTGTAACGTTTTCATCGCTACCATCCGATTGTCTTTAGGTTCGACATCAAGTGCCTTCCACCGAAGGCTTACTTTGTAGCGATCGTCGCGCTGCTTGACATTGTTGTTAAATTCTTTCCAAACAGTATTATCATGTTCAGACGAATCTGGCTGATCAGTTATACCCAAACTATCAAGCTGCCAGAATTTCTGCAGTGATGTTGATAGATCGTCGAACATGCAACACGAAGTACGGAGCACACACACATTCGTCTGCGTCCGTCGATTGAGACATCTGTCGTTGCTAATTGGGCCTTGCAATACCCATCCAAGTGCCGATCTCCTAGCGACCAATTCTTTGTGGGCCTCATCCCATGTCACTTCTTCTCTTAATATTTTCCAACTCTGGTCTGCCCCGATTAGCAAACTAATTCCTGGTTCCTGTAGTGCTCCAGGATAATCAACCGCGTCAGCGAGGGGCCTACAACGACTCTTTATTATCTTCACAAAGTCGTTGTCATGCGGAATCTCCACAATATCCTCGCAAATGTGCGGGATTTCAATAGCCTCAATTTCCACAAGGGTCCCGTCAAACTGACTCTTCAG
Source organism: Dermacentor silvarum (assembly GCF_013339745.2). Classification (NCBI taxonomy): domain Eukaryota; kingdom Metazoa; phylum Arthropoda; class Arachnida; order Ixodida; family Ixodidae; genus Dermacentor; species Dermacentor silvarum. The sequence goes on along the minus strand of NC_051155.1, from coordinate 160,106,340 downwards.
TGCAAGCTTAACTATCTTTCGTCGAGCAGTGCGGCTGGGACTTTGATGGCCAAAGATGCGTATGCATAAGTCGACTTCATCTATGACTTCTAGCTTCAGTTTGCGCGATAATTCTTGGCTAACAAAAGTACGTTGGCTGCCGCTGTCAAGAATGCCTCGTACATAGCAACAAAGATTGCGGCCCCGCATCCATGCTCTAAACGTCTGAAGTAGAATAGCAGTGTCAAATCTGCAATGGCTCTTGCTGCCTACTTGTGTAGCATGCATCGACGCGCTGCTGAGAGACTGCTTTGGTTCAGGTGTAACCGCCTGTGATCTGTTCTTATAACACATAGATGAGGCATGTCTGCCAGCGCAGTGTGTGCAACTAACCTTGCGGCGGCAATCCTGGGCCCGATGCCCCTTGGTAGTGCACCGGAAACAGCTGCCGCTTGCCATGAGCAGACGCCTTTTCTCGTTGTGGTCCAAGGAGGAGTCACACTCTGATGTTGCATGACACTTCTCGCAAAAGACGCACGTTTCAGTGGCACTGTTCTTAAGCACTGCTGCCGATGACGGTGGTGTCTGTCGGCGACCGGATCCGGGCAGCAGGTACTGTCTGCTGGATCCCTCTAATAGACCGTGAGCTGTTCTCTCCCTGCAGTCAACCTCGACGCGAAAATACTGCAGGAGATCTTCAAGGTCTTCCTCCGCTGTTGGCCTTAAGTTCCGATCGTCATTTGCCTTAAGGCTTCTGTGTCTATGGTAATTTACCATGACGTCTTGAGGGATGGCTTTCGTTAAAACTTCGCCGAGCATTGCTGCATACGACGACGCAGGAACTCCGAGACCTCTCAGTCCTCTTATATTCGCCTGTACTAAATCGTACAGGTTCCGCAATCCCGTGACATGGGTCGAAGAGCTCACCGGAGTGAGGGTACGCAGGTTCTCAAGGTACTTTGCCTCGATGATCTTGGCGTTCCCGAAGCGTTCCTTGAGAATCTCAATGGCATCGGCGGAACTGTTCTCGGTGGTAAGGATCCCTGCGATAGCCTTGGCTGCCGGGCCGTCCAGAAGAGAGTGGAGATACTGGAACTTCACGATGTCACTGAGACGGGAGTTATCATGCACGTTGTGGCGGAACACGTCCCAAAACGACTGCCACTTCATCGTTGATCCATCGAATCTCATTAGGTCCAATTTGGGCAGTCTTGGTCCAAGTGCGGCAGGGGCACTCACTTGGGGACCGTTCTCGCCAGAAGGCAGCGCGCTGGTAGGTTGTATGGGCGGCGGCTCTACACGAACACCTGTACCGGTGGTCGGAGGATTAGACAGCTCCAAAATATGGTGTCGCAGCAGTCCCAGGGCGCCAGCGGCCTGGTCTTCATATTCCAGTACGGAATCGTAGTCGGCTGCGACCTCATCGTCAGACATCTCGGCATGAAGCTCACCGTTGATCTTCGTGAGCTCATTCGTGCTCTTCTCGAAGACGCTGAAGGATAGTCCGGAGCGTTGCCAGGTTGAACTCGTTGGTTTCAATGAGGTCACTAATCTCTTTCACAAGTCGCGTCTGCTGAGCTCTTCGAGCTGCACGCATCTTCTTCAAGCGCTCCATGGCCCATCCAAGTCGAAGTCCTGCTCCCGGGTTTCGGCACCAAATGTAAAGGCGAAAGCCTTTTCGAAGGAAAGAGCAGGCTTCGTCGTCGGGGACGGACAAGCCTTGATACAAAGAGACAATACGTCAGCTCGTCTTCAGGGTTTCATTTCTTCTTTTCGAGTCCCTGCACGCAATCCCGCGTGCCACGCGCCCTCCTCCAAACCTCTTTCTCGTCGGCTTTTATGCGCCGCACAGTGTAGCAGACGACGCTACCACTATATTTGAAACAGGCGTTTCAACATTTGTTGCCGCCATGGAAGTCTCAGCCTTCTGATTTTCATCTTCAAGTTGTCCTCGTCACACTTGTCAACAACATAAAATCTTTGGCATACTTTTTGTATAACACATAACCTGCACCTGTTGTATACAGAAATCCAAGGCGTCTGATGCGTCGTGTTAGGAGCTCTGGGATGACTGCTGCCTTGTACACCTAGAGAAGACCGTGAAGGATGTCTTCTCAGATTGCCTTATTGAAGTATATGCGCTCCACTGACATGCGGTGTTGGCAGTCAGGATGATTTGTTCAAATAACAAAATCACACCACGGTTTCCTGGTGATTCCCAGTTGTCCCTGAACCTGATAAAAATATGCATGGTCTCGTTTCAACGTGACCTCCCCATCAATGATTTCAGAGCAGAATGGTCTGTCATGGCAAGCATCAGCAACTCTTTGGTCAGCTTTTGAAGCGGGGAACTTCACCTCAAGGAGCCCAATTTCATTTGCTTCTTTAACTAATCGATCAGGGAATGCGGCAATGAAGCAATAATGTTCATGGACTAGGACTCACGTCTCCACAACTTCAATGTTCTTGTCGTACAGTTGCATCAAATTTATGTACTCGTGTACTGCTCTGGCCTCATTCTGCAGCCCATATAACCTAGGGTCACCCTGCTTGAGAACCTCATTACGAGGATGAAATATTTCTTTTACAAGCCCTACAGGCTTTTGGCGGTGAAGAGCTGTGCGAAATTTTGATGCAGTCAGCCTGTCCGTTCTTTCGGCTCGCCAAGCAAGGTTCTGGCGTTGGCCCAGTGTCTTGATGCGCACTTCCTCACTCTGCGTGGCTGTTAGGGGCACCTGGTTCTTGAGGAACTCGTCAAACAACTCGAGGTATTTTGGCGAGTACAGGTCCGCTGTGTCAGCAATGGAGCTCACATTTTTTAACGGCACCAGCATTCCTTTTTTGTATCTATTCCACACAAGCTCAGGTCCAAGTGTGACAATCTTGTCTCTAAAGGCCGCAGGACAAGCCTGCCTAACTTTTTGCAGGTTTGGTTGATGTTCCCGCTTGATTTTGGCCTGCACCATTTTGTTTACGACGCACTTCTTGAAAGTTATCTCTGCCAGCGATTTGGTCACTAGGTGGTTGTGACCTGCAAATAAACAAATTGCAGCACATGTAAAAACTTCGCAACTGCTCACACAGCTAGCTTGCAGCTGCTCTGACACATGCTTATATGTTCACTTGGTACCATGTTGTTTCACATTACTTGCAAAGATAGATTACACTTAAATGTCGTAACAGAGATGTGCAAGCAGAAGAGACACTGAAGCTGCTTAATGATGATATTTGTTTATCCACCTGCATTCACCACTTGCCTATGCACTGTTTGGTGTTTTTTTACTTAACAAATGAAGCTGTAATGTGCTGTTCTAAATAAAACGAGTGTCTCACCGTGCGTTAGTGCCATCCATTTACATGGAATGCTTGTACAGGACGGTTTCTGAATGCCTCGGATGGCGAACAGCAGAGCAGCAACATGCTCGCACCTTTGGCTCTGGCTGCAAGATACACAAAGAAGAATAAAAGAGACTATACTGTGAAACCTAGTGAAAGCTTCCAAAACAAAGTATTTGATTTAAAGTACAGACCGTAAACAACTTTCTAGCACGCCAAGTTTCCAAAAGCAACATCTTGATCTTGGTTAATGTCTTAATATTTGATGCAGTACGTGCAGCGCGAAAAGCACTCTGCACCATTATGTGCACTGCCCTTTCCTGCTCGTCCTTCACCTTTTCGCACTGCACATACCATTCCATCATGTTTCCAGCTGCGTGGGCGAACTGCTTGACGGCGGCGTCACCCATTCTTTACACAATACAATTTATGCGTGGTTGAGGCCTTTTTCGTTATGCATATTGTCCTGCACCATCGGATAAGTGCTTGTGGTGCCTAACGCTGCGAAATCGCTCGCAGCTTTCGCCTTGCTATCCTCATCACACCGGCACTTTCCATCGCAATCGAGCACGATCCACATCGAGTGAGGGAACTCGATCGCAAGCTGCTGCCTGCACCCTAAAGCTCGGTGAGATCAACCAACTCAACGGAACCATGCAGCAGCGATAATTTTCGATCGGAATCAAAAGTAGAGCACTGCACGGGCCCATTTTTACATTAGGCGGCCCGCCCGAGCCCGATAAAAACTTTTATGGCGAGACCCGGGCCCGGCCCGGACCCGGAAATAATCTGCGTTACCCGCCCGGCCCGGCCCGCCACCCCTTTACCTTAAGCCCGAGCCCGGCCCGAGCCCGGCTCGAAACCGGCCCGAACCTGGCCCGAACCCGGCCCGAGACCGAAAAATACATGTTTTTCAGAGTTGAGAAGCCCGAGAATAACTCGCAGAAAGCCCGAGCCCGGCCCGGGCCCGCGTCACAAAACCCGAGCCCGGCCCGGGCCCGGGTCAAAAAGCACACGCCGTGCCCGAGCCCGGCCCGAGCCCGTGAAAAAACTGCTCTACCCGGCCCGGCCGGCCCATGCTTTCGGGTAAGCCCGAGCCCGTGCAGTGCTCTAATCGAAAGTGCTTACGCGAACGTGTTTTAGTGACGCGATCACAACTGTACGCCGGCTAATGAAACTGAAATATAGTGGGATATGATGTAAAGCCATCAACATGGCTCATAAAGGCAAACATACCCAGCAACGCAGCCGCAATGTGCTTCGACAACTTCTGTCGCATCATCCTGACGAAGCGCTGCAACTTGCTTGTAGTGGCCAGCTTTCATGGAGCACAAACATATGCTACGCAGCACGACGAGTTTGGGGCTGGCAGGTTGACACTGCGTCATACACTCGATGCGGCGAATGTACCGCTCTTCTTTAAACATCCAGCCTTTTCGTAGCTGCCGGTGTGACTCTCCGAAATGGCTGTCGATCACGTCGCTCGTTACCTGTGGCACGGACGACAAATCGGTGCTCCACTGACCGCTGGAATCGCGAAGCTTCTTCATGCCTTCCGCCGAAAACGTGCTGCAAATGCTCCGCGAGAGCAGGCGAGCTGCTTTACAAGAAGTCGAGGAGCTCTAACGCATTCTTGCAAAAACTGTCGAAGAGGCAGAAACGTGAGACACTCGGCACAAAGCGTAGGCGAACCAAAGCCGTGGCGTTGGTCAAAGAGAAAGAGCCACCCCATGAGGGGATGGGGGCCTCCGTAAGCCACCATTCGCGCTTTAGCCTCTCGCTGCTAGAGGCGCTCTTCCATCATGAAAAAGGGCCATTGTCTTATTTTTTCTTACTTAGTAATCAGCATAGAAATCACTCGCAGAATTCCTGACATCCAAAGTCTTCAGTATGTAACAGCAAGTGAGGTCCGCTCTTCCGCTTTCCCTCATTGTGCTTTCAAATCTCGGTGGGTGCTAGATGGGATTTAGCTTCATTGGTCCATCGCCTAAGGTTGTAAGTGTCGGATACAGGTAGCTTTCTATATCGTATACGCTTTTCAGCTATACCTTTTGCACTTGTGGCTATTCATGGAAAAACGTAGAGAACACATACTCATAGACTTTCCTCAGTTTGAGTGCCAAAAGTCTACTTTGACCTCAGCATTGAATCACCTTGGTGAGTATTTTCTCATCACAGAAAAGTTAATTTCGCCATGAAGCAAGGCGTCTTTACAAAGATGCGCTCTAAAGGCCTCAACAATGTTTCGTTACGGTCTAAGTTAAGTAATCGAAATTGGGTTTCCTTAATCCGTCCATTTTGTCCGTCTGGCCACCTCATGAGCATTAGCCTTACGATCACCCCGCGCGACGAAAAAGAAATTTGTTTGTCCACCCCCGCCACCACATTGCTTGCACTGTGGACAATCCAAATCCCATGCACACCAATTTATATGGAACGGCATTCTGACCCGCACAGTTATGCCATTGAAAGAATTTCTGTTCAGCACATTAAAGCGATACGCTACTAAATTACACCTGCACAATATATTCTCGCCTCTGTGGTGCTTCTCGATCACACTTACTTGCTAAATGGCATCGCCTAAAATTGAATGGTTTGATAATAGAGGTAAAGCACCTACGTTGTTGGAACACATCAAGTGGCACATACAAATGTGGCTAAAGGACAAGCGCCACTGCCACATAGGTACTTAAAACACTGCCTCCGGGTGCCTACTACTGCCACTTGGATTTGAACTCCTGTTAATATAGAGGTTTAGCTTGTCCGGTAATCGGGTAAACGTAAGCAGATTGGGCGTTGCGGCATTGGAGCGGAGGTGTAAACGTGAGCGGCCTGTATGGTGCTGACACCTGGTGGCGTAGTGATCAAACACAAAAAACAGATAATATTGCAGTAAGCAAGTATATTCTACTTCGCTCCGGGCGTAAATTTTCGGCAGTGGCGTAATCGTGTTGCTGCCAAAAATTTACACCAGCAGCGAAGTAGAATACGCTTGGTTACTGCAGTATATGAGCTGTTTTTGTCTCTTTGATCTCTGCGCCACCAGGTAGGAGGACCATACATGCCACTCATGTTTACGCCTCCACCCCAACGCCCAGTCTGCTTGCGTTTACCTGATTACCGGGCAAGCTAAACCTCTCTACTGCCGCAATATGCACTAGCGAAGCGCACACGCTTATCAAGACGCTATCGTGCAAAAATTTCGCTTGCAAAATTTTGCACTCCAGACAAACTCTGAGAGCGGGGGGCGTCAATGCAAGTATTTTTCTGGCCACAACAGGCACTAATGTATCCGATTTTCACGTTCTCGTGCTTTGTATGATAGTGCGGCTTGTTGATTTCTGCCCTCGCAGCGTCCCTCGTGCTGCATGGTGTTAGTGTTAGGGAGTGGGAGCTGGTAGTCTGTTTGCGTCAGTTGAACCGATGCTTCCAATTAAGGAGAGAGGACTTCGGAGGTCAATGCCATAGAAACTGGCGCCAATAAGTCCCCACCAAGAAAGTTGCTGCGTGGGCTTCGCAATAGAAGGTGTTTGGATGAAGTGAGCTAGGGTGAGAGAAAACAGGTGATTATCTGACTCAGTCACTCAATGGGGCATGTAATATAATTTAAACTACACTTAGCAATAGTTAAGAACACGTCGTCAACATCCGGCCATCTTAAATGCATGAGAAAAGCAAGTTACCAAAATGTTTGTAGAATATCTGTTTTTCTGTCAATGACCTCCTCAGTTGTGCAGCCGGTTCGTCATGCATATGAAATTGTAATAAAAAATGGTTGTGTAAGGAATGAACTGTCATATGTGTTCATGAAGCTTCTTTTATGACAGCTAAATAAATCCACGACCAGATCCTTATAAAGCGTATCGGAAAAATTACAGTTGCTTAAAAATGGGCCTTCAGGTTATAAACAATTAGTTCCAAGCACAACAGATATAGTGAGAAAATGCAAACCAGCAGCCCAGTTTATTCCGAATGTTAGGGCGCCTTGATATTGATTTTTGTTGATTAATTGCGATATTGTTACGATGCTTTCGAGAGAAGCTTTCAGACGTCTTTGTGACAGCCGCAATAAATGACCTTGCCAAAGAATAAAGCCAAGCATATTCCGTGATGTGCGTTTTCGTCATGTTTCGTTAAACGGACATTAATGCAGCTAAGTAACGCTCACTGACGAATATTTGAGCGTCGCTGAACATGAGGCCCCGTGAAGGCACTAATGTTCTTCAAGGCATAATTTATGTCCGTGCTTCTTCCTTTCCTAAAATAACCTAACGAGGCTCGAGACAACAGTCAAGGAAAGATTTTCCCTAGAGTATATTTAATGAGTCTGCAGGATATGAAGCTTTCATTATTAGTAAGCGCTCATTATTTTCCAGATTGCTTTTCTCAAGATGTTGTTCCCTGAACAAATTTCTCGGTGACGTGCTGCATACGCACTTTCGTGACATTTGGTTAGGTGGGAACAGCAAAACTCAACATCTTGGGTTCTCCATTTCCATGTGTGCACGCCAGAGACGAAGACTGTGTGATGGCGCTGGTTGTTCTCTCGAGCTGTGCAGATGAAAGCTCTGCCTTAGTGAGCAGCAGCCGCAATGGCCTGCTGTCATCTTCTGAATTTGTGCTTTGCAATTTTCATTTCGTTCATGAAAAATGCTGCCATACAAAGATGATTGGGTTTATTATTCACTGGTGTGCGGCTTTCTTTATATTGCCATGCATGGAACGTTGCTCGATTCTTGGTAATGTGTTCATGATGACGCTTCATTAGAGAAACACTGTTACATTAGATTTCTAGTAAATTATATGTACGCCAATGCATATTCAAGCACACGTGTTGGATTTGATGCTGCTGACATCCAAGAATACTGTGGAGTGCAGCTTGTTCTTCCGAAAACGTGCTTACTTTTTTAAGCTTGCTTCCTCTCTGAAATATTTATCCTCCGTCGGAAAAGAATGTAAAGTGTGGTTTCAGGCTGCGGCATCGAGAGATTAGGAAGGCGATGCAAAAGTATGACTAATCTGCTCTAACCCTGATGGGGATAGAGCATTCTTGTCCGCTCGACTTCTCTGAAGGATACTTACACGGGTAACAGAATCCTGGACGCAACTTAGTTAGGGCGGCCGTGTCACCATGGGCTGTTGGGGAACTTTCAGCTAGTCCTAGTGAGCAGTGATTATTCGGCATTATTGTCGCCAACGTGCTTCGACACGTATTTAATCATTATTCCCATACTTCACAGTTCCTAATTTGGAAGTATGCGTGAGAGGGGAGGGGGGGGGCGTTTACAGAAACAGTTATAGTTTACTGAAGTAAACCGAGAGATAGAACAACTGGGAACGGTAGTTTAATGATTGGAAAATGTAGAGAGGTCGGCCGGGAAATGGAGCACCTGGCCTGCTACTCTACGTAAGGGAAGGGGAACGGTGTAGAGAATCATTATACAGTAAATGGCGATGAAAATACAGAAATACAAATAACGTATTTCTATATTTTGCACAGTAGTAACAAAAGTTCGCACATAATTATTGTGGTAAAAATTAAATTATTCGGACATCCACATTCGGTACTTGCCAAGATCATCGGTCAGGTAATGCAGAACTTCAATATTTCATTTATTTAGTAAGTTTTAGTTTACCATATTCATTTGAATAGTGTTTCTCTCCTCTGCTCTTTTTTTTTTTTTTTTGCTCTGCTGCAAGACGAAAGTTGTGATGCAGCCATGCATTGCCCGTTCAGGAGACAGAGTGAAAGTAGATATTGAATCATACAGGACACTGCTTCCAGTGTGCGTTGAGATACAAAGGCGATTCACTGTGGTTAACTTCTGACCACGAGTTTACGGTTTCAATTTTCTGCCGTGGGAGTCGCCATCCGGGGCGATTGAGTTGAAGGCACCTACTTCCCAAGATTACATCCCCAATTTAAGAACCCTTCGAATAAGAATAAACCTGAGCTTAACTCGGGTTTATAATATTAGAGTGATGTTTACTTCAATGAGGAGCTGTAAATATCATAATTTCTGTCTAGCTGGGAACCTTCTTATATTGCAAAAGATGGGTCTCACAAAATTGTACAGAGCCTGTATCACAGTGCTTTTGGCTTTCGGGATAAATATACGGCTGTCTTTTTTTCTTCTTTTCAAACGAGCTTGCATTCCGGCATAGATGTATATTTAAATAAATGTGGGGAAAATCTCATCATGTAAATATCACTGTAGTGGCCTAGCAAACCGTTATTCTCAGTAGCCGCTCGGCAAGCACTAGTTTCCTGTGGCTTTTATAGGCGATACGTGGAGGCTGTGCAGTGCCAACTTATATTGCATTCATTGATGTGCTGACATAGCAGAAGGTAAAAAAATGAATTGCACTCCATAATTTCAGTTGAAAAAATTATGTTAGTTGCAGGCACATAATGCCGAACATCGTGAAAAAAGACAAGTACGTTTGCATCGTACAGCTGCAAACTCATTAAGCGCGCCCAGCGTAAGCTAAAAAGCGGTTGGTCCCACATTTTTTTTTCGTTTTCTTGCCGTAGGGAATATTCTTGAGGCAACATTTATCCTATTTTTTTCTGTTGTTGATTCCGCAATTGTCTTCACAGGGCGATCACGACTTTCGGAGTTGTGATATTCGGTTATGTCAACTCCGCCATATTTCACTCTATTTCACGATCGGTAACATTGTGCCTACCCTGCTCATAAAACATTATGCGGCTAATAAATTCAGTGAACAATGGACAATTATATTAGCGCATAATTTTCATACGACACAATGGCCCTTCTTTGTTAAGAAGTTGTTCTTAACATATCTTCGTCGTGCGTAATACAGAGGCCATTTCATTTACTGCTTAATCGGGTTTTTGCGCTGTGACCTAAACCTTTCGTAATCTAAACACGAAGCCATTTTCTGTTGATTACCGTCTTCCTACAGCAAGTTATATCCTTCTCTTTGTTTTGTTCCTTAATTATGAAATAAAAATGAAATTAGCCAACAAGTAGGGCCGGCTATCGCAATATCATAGGTAAGGAAAGCAACAACAAAAAAGAAAATATAACAACAATACAAAGTGCTTTCAAAAGTGTATAATACAATCTATAGACACTAACAGAGCCGGCGCGTAGATCAAGCCGAAAATAATTATAAAAATAAAAAAACAATTATTAGACTTCAATAATAACGAAAGCATCTACAGGTTCTGTGAGCAAAAGACTAAAGTAAAAATGCCACTTAACTACCCGTAACAAGAAATTTATCAATTATTCATGTATACGAAAAAGCTCGTAAAGCCTTTCATTTTATTTCATTACCTTAGGGTACCCCTCTGGGGGGTGTTACATAAGGCCTTAGAGCCTCATTTCTTGTCAGTGATTCTAAACTATGTGCCTCAGATGCCAAGTTTGCCTGCTTCTTCATTACCTGCTATACGAACATTCTATTACACAGCCTTAAGGGCCAATCTCTTGTTTCTTTGGTTACCACCTGGGTCAAAGCACTTTCCTCAAAGAAAAGGGGCACATTTTTAATGTGTGCAGAAGACTGCGAACTTTGCGGAACTCTGCTTCTCATGTTGCGCACATGCACTCAATGAGAGAGTGATCAGCAGAAGTTTCCATTGTTATGCATTGCGGACATTCAATGATGTCCTTTCGATGATGCCCTAAGTACATCTTATAGGCTACCTTGAAGCGTAAGTGGTGTAGGAGTGCGTCTGGTGTGCGGCCGATCTGAAGTCATACAGCAATGACTACTCTTCACGGTATTCAAACCATGTCTGCCGGCAAAATTTCATTCACAGGCCACAAGGAGACATTTAATATTCGACGGCGCAAAGGCAACCGACGTCAGTGATTCTAAAGTATGTGCCTCAGATGCTAGTTTGCCTGCTTCTTCATTTTTCTTCATTACCTGCTATACCAATATTCTATTACAAATCCAGTGGGTACCCCATGTGGCTCTATCCTGCAATATCCTGGCGAATTCGGCTTGTTTTCCACCTTCCATGCCTCGCCAGTGCCCGAAAATAAGAAGCTACCAGCACTTGGCGCATGTACTTTGTCCCCATCGCAGATCGCTTTGAAGATGAGGCCCGCATGGGCGCGCACTTCGCGGACATCGCAGAGCGCTTTCAAGATATGGCGCCCGCGCGGCCGCCCTGTGAGCAGCAGCCGACGGAGCAAAATCAATTATCTCCCCTCCCTCGCCCTCTCCGCCGCCTCACCCCCGTGCGCTTCCGGTCTGCCTTCTTCCTCCGCGTGTGCTACAATGAGCCGCGGTTGCCGGCTCATGCCCTCGTGCGCTTTCACTCCCACACACAGCGTAGGGCGTGCGGCGACAATTTTATCGCCGTTGGACTTTATACTGAACCTCACGACAACGACAGAAATGAGCTTGGAGTGTCCATTTATTTGCTATCGCAATAAAAGGTATTTCTGTGAGCACCATCTTACGTACGCACACACATGACTTTCTTCTCAAGCGCTTTCTTCGGCTGCTTCGCATATACTACTCAGGGTTCCCCTACGGGAATATGGCGTAATTTTTTTGTAATACATCAATAAAAACATAGCTGCTGTCCATGGAGCACCGTCTTTCCAGTCGGGATGTGTACATGTGTACAAGAAAAGGATGTGTACATGGGTACAACAAAAAAGAAAAGACAGAAAAAAAAGTAAGTGCGCTTTTCCTATTTCCGCCATTTTCCACTACCATACATGTAGCAATAACCTGCAATAGCGAAGCGCCAAGTAGAGTGATCACGAACAATTGACATGTCTAGTCTTGTCGCAATGAAAAGTGTGCTTCTCTCCTTCGCACTGTATGAGACATTTACTTATTTATTTATTTAACCACACTGCAGGCCAATTCTTTGGCCCAAGCGGGAGATACTCTGGCTGTTCTCATCGAGGTTAGAGAGAAAAAGTTATTTTTCCCTTGGAATTCGGGGGTGCTATTTTTACTCGGTCTTCTCGTATACGTCACGTTGTAGACGGAGCTTTTGCTAGCTTTTCCAGCGTTGTGCATATTCACTAAGGCTTGAATTGTGAAGAGAGTGTTCATTTGCAATAATTTTAATCTTCCCCGACGACGGCGGTTATTGTGCCCTCTTAAATGTTTTGCATAAGCCGGCATTCTTTTCGTGGTCAAATGCAAATATTCTTGGCAGTGGGGAAGTTAAGGCCCGTCGGCAAAGGGTAAGAACGTTGACGCAACTGAGCACATCAGAGACAATTAGCACGTATTCGTAGACAATTAGTCTGCCACAGAATGTTTTGCTTGGCGGGCATTTGTTTGATTTTTAAATGAGATATATTCATTGCTCTTAAAAGTGAAAACATGTCAATTTCTCTGAATTCACGGCACACATGCCTAGTTACAAACTTTCCGCTTCGTTTACACTGATTTTTAATAGGTGCAGCTAGGCGCAACTTGGGAAATAGGTGACAAAACTGAGACCGGCACAGAATGATGCAGATAATTTGTTTCCGATAAATTAAATCTTTATTATTTCAAAAAATTTGAACTGACTACACGGCCACGTTGTTTTACCTTAAAGATACTTCAGAAAAAGATATCTCGAAAGTGCCTTTCCAGAGCCCCATTTACGCTTCTGTGGACAAAGGGTGACGATGCAAGAATGGCAGGCGTGGATGTCACAACGAATACCTGAAGTTCCCAATATTAAAGAAGAAAAAAATACATTTGTTTTCTACTGAGACACTTATTCTTTTCCGAGGATTGGCCCGACCAGACTTCCTTCAAGTAACTTTTTACACGCTAGAAGAACGCCAATATCACCACTTGTTGGCCGCAAGGCAATAAAGGCACTTCTATGCTCTTTGAAAACGCCTGGTGTGTACAAACGCCTTCGAGTGCGCATTCGAGGTGTCCATGCACGTAGATAAATTCACTCCCCCTGCAGCCAACTAAACGCCTCGCTGCTTGAAATTTCTGCCTTTATTTTTCTTTCTATGTAAGCGTATCAATTTGATCAGCGCAAAAGCATTAACATAGATCTTTTTGCGTGAATCCCTTCAGAGATCACTACTCCAACGGAGGTTAACATAGTCGAAAAGCCTGCATTGCCTTACTTTTTTCATGAGCAAGTCAGGCATTTAAGTGCTGCACAGATAAGCCTAGAGCATGCAATCACAAAGTAAAAATAAATGTCCGGAGAGGTGGCCCTGGTGTGAAGCTAAGCGCCGATTTCCAACAGACGCTATTTTCAATAACGCAGCATCATTATACAGCTCTGTTTGCCTTTCCCAAACACTATTCGGCTTTCTTCTCCCACATATAATAATTTGTCTGGAGCCAGTCAATCGGCGCATATAAGTAGCAAAGAGATGTTTAGTTTACGGTCAGCAAGACACAGCTAACAGCTGCTGTATATATACTAACAGTGATGAAGTGGGCCGGTCGCTGCCCTACTGCTTATCATCTGCCATGGCAAAGAAAAAAACACCACACTAAATGGGACAGCAACAAAAAATAATAAAGAGATGTTTATAAATGATGCCTGAACTGCGGTATTTCTCTCATATCGTTTATCTTGAGCGAAAATAGTGATTCAACGAAAGGGGCCTGGAGGCGACATTGCGAAAGAAATCCTGCGGATTATAAGTGGAATTGTAAGTAGGTTTCCTCTGGCAGACAGAGGAGTGTCATTGTTATTCTTCGTGCTTCAGGTGCTCCAAGAGAGGCGGTTTCATCACATTGCAATTAATTGATTTACCCTGGTCAATGCGCACTTCAATTGCAGTTGCTGTAACTGACATTTACAGTGCTCAGAAGAGGATGCTAGTGACCGAGAGAAAATCAAACAGCATAACTGGACAAAAATAGCCTTGGGGAACCTGACAAAAAAAAAAGAATTGCGGTAGCTAGCTCTAGAGGCGCAAGCTACCCCGAGACACAGCGGAGCTGATCGGTTCCTAGCTGGTCCTCGATATACGAAGTGATGCTAAGTTATACGAAGTGTACAAGCATTTCCTCGTGGTCCGTGGCATCGGGGAACGCCTCGCGAAGCACTTGCAGTCTGAGCACACGTAAGGGAAGTGGGGCGAAAGTTATGCACAGTGTACGGGCGGCTCGCAGCAGACGACACGCCGGGATGACGTCACAGCCTACGCGCAGTAGCGCGCAACTGGTGGGAGCTCGACCGAGCCGCCGCCCGATGCGCCTGCTGCAGTCACGGACACCGCGAGCGTTCGGCGTTAATGCGGGGAAACGGAGAAGCTCCGATGGCGTCGGCAGCACCTCTGCACGTTGCCTCGTTGGTGCTGGTACAATTTGTTTCTCTCTCTCTCTCTCTCTCGCCCTCATTTTCGCTTTCTCTCTCCCGAGTATAGCAAGCGACGGTCCGCGAGGTGGTTGCTAGGCAACGCAGTGACAGGCGGCACACATTACGGCTGGCTTAAACAGCTCCGCTGTTAAAAATGGCTTCGTGCAATCCATCCAAACGCAAGCGAACAAAGTTGAAACGAGCTATTGTGACATGGCTGAAATAGCCACTAAGTCACGGTTGCGAAGGAATTCCTCTACATCAATGTCGTTGTAGGCTCACACAGGCGCTAGCTGCAAGTAGGGAATTAGGGAGGCTAGCTATGTACATTGGGTGGTATTGATCGTGACTTTTTTTTGTCTGTACAAATGGGTGCAAGATTGTCGCATATAGCAACGGCGACGTGTACCAAACATTTAGTTTAAGCTTTCAACTGTGGGTGAACTATGTACGAACATTTGACGAAGATTCTATTCACTGAAAAAAAGAACAGCTGGTAATGCAACAAAACTGAAGTTGTCTTTGTTTTAGAGTGACGCATGGCCATGCCATACTTGTACATTCTGAGGCTGTGCCGAATGAGATTACTGCATTGTTAAGTGACTCGGTGTCTCCTTTTTAAATGCAATTAGCATTCTTGGGGAACTTCGTCCAATTTTCGGTATGCGTGTCCGACCGTATGTAACCTTTTTCACATACCCAGACCCAAGTTGTCTATTGGCTTGGGCCACTAAGTGTGTGTTGGCTGCTGTCTTGCAGAGCAGACATCGGCCACTGGGTATATACCCGAATAGAAAACCTGCTGCTGGGTAGTGTAGACTACCGGAACTACCTCTGGTTAACCTCCTTGTCTCTCTTTGCATCCTTTCTCTCTCTCTCGATCTCTTCGATGCTGGGTATGTGCCACTGTGTATGCGTCCGAACTGCGTCCAACTTCTGCACTGCATATTTGATATTTGAGCCTTAAATGTACCAACGCGATAGCGCACAACCCGCGCCGAGTGCGGCTAGATGGCACAGCGTGTATATAACCATATAAAAACACTCGGAGCTCCAACTAAAAACTCGCAAACGGCTATTAGGGATGAAGACGGTAACATCTACGAAGGAGACGATGCGTTGCGGTACATCACAGGCGTGACTTCGGCACGAAAAAAGAGTACTTCTGACAACAGATGATTCAACAACAACAGAGAAGCCTAAGAGATCAAAATTTAGCATAGAAAGCTTTTATTCGAAAAAGGCAGCAGAAAATGTCCCGAATAACACGGCAGCTGGACCCGATGAAATCCCTAATACAGCTAATCAAAAATCTCGGTCCAAAAAGCAAGGCACTGCTGACTGATGCCATAGACCTAGTGAGTAATTGTGCCAGCGCTAAATTTCGCAAACACCCTTCTATGCTTAAAATCTGATATCTTGTTGGGGTTGGAAGTTAACCAAAGATCAGTTGGCCGGTTGGCTCTTGGAGCCCACGGTAAAACCACAAAATAGGCAGTGGAGGGTGACATGGGTTGGGCCTCTTTTGAAGTCAGAGAAGCACTGACCAAAATTTGTTTTGAAGAAATACTCAGGAACATAAATGGGCGACTAAAGAGCACAAGTATTTGTATCTGAAAAGCGTGGACACAGAATAGAGGAAGAGGTCAAGAAAGTTGGCAACCAAGTACAGGATAATTCAAATTGTAAATAGAAAACCAGGAGTCATCATAAAGTGAGAGAAATCGAGACAGTCAATTGTATGCGAAGAATGGAAACAAAAACTCTCCCAGTTTCGCCCGAAAGGCGAAGCATTAATTGCGATAGCAAATTAGTATAGAGGGATAGTAGTTTTGTCGGCTGCATAAACCTGGACACATTCGCTTACTAACTGAATTAACAAGCGTGGTGTCAGCGCGCACAAGCAAAGATGAATAGATCACACTCGATGACCGCAAACAACCACTGTCAAAACGCTGGCTGCAAGCGCAGCGGCCGCAGCGAGCGAAGGTTCGTGCGGTCTATCGCTTTAACGGAAACTGAGCGGGAAAATGGAAAATCTGCACGATAACACGAAGGGCAGTGCCTAGCTATTTGAGGCTCGAGCAGGTTGCTTAAGGATCAGAACATACCGGAGCAAATATTCGGAACTAGATGGGGCATGTGTATGGTGAAGTAAAGATCCAGAGACCACTCAACGCATCCTAAAGGAATGCGAAGGGATTCACCCAGTGAGAACCGTGGATAACATACACCTTCCAGAAGAGCTTGGGTTTAACGCGAACGGAAGCATCAACTGGCCAGCAGTCGAGATAGGCAAGAGACGTTTCGAGTATTGGTGGAAAAAAAGAAGGGAATAGATTGATACGACCTAATTTGTTCTCTTAGTCATAGGTAGAGGTACAAGATAGATATTGAGGGGAAAAAGAGTAATGAAACTGTATGCAAAAAAGTCACAGGTCTGCGCGGTACACGCAGCACAGTCACAGCGTAAGCTGGTTGAGCGGCGCAAGAGTAGCTCCAATTTCGGCACCACGCAGAACAAGGTCTTCGCGGCAAAGCGTATTCGCCTAGATTGTCACGAGAACGATCTGAACTGCCCGCGCGGCGTCGACGGCGAGCTGCGGCTTGTAATGCTCTCTGCACAGCAGTCTGCTGAGCCCGACGATGCCTGGTTGTAGCCGCGCACATAGCTCTACGATTCGCTTCTTCAGCAGCGGTTCGTACCTTGCGAGGAGACGCCATAACGTGTACCGAAGAGGTACTCAGAATTCGTGACGCACATCTAACATCGGGATAGCGTTGATTGCGGGCCTCGTATGAATCGCATCGCCTCTGCATCGCATCTCGTCGCACGCGGCGGTTGCAGGCACGTTAACTAGATGGCGCCATCATACTGGCGGAGGCTCGGGTCGTCTGCGCCTGCGCGCCTGTATAAAGGGATTTTTTCTTCTGCCTGATAGCAAGCGCTTGCGTGGCTCAGTGGTAAAGTATCGGAGTCCCACGCAGCGGGCCTGGGCTCGATCCCGGCGGAGAGCGGGTACTTCTTTTCTCATTTCCGGCGATAGCGATTACGCCGCCAAACGCCGGCAGCGGCATCATCGCGACCAGAAACGGCTATTCGAATGAGCCCATAACAGCTTACGCTGTAATACGCTGCAAAATGCTAGATACAAAACATAGATAACATACCTGATTAAAGCACGCAGGCTAGGTGAATATTTGTCACCGCCCCGTTTCAAAGGGGAGGCCATTAAATCATCATCATCAGAGGAGCCCTGTGGCAATACACGCCTGATGCATGACTGCACGCCATTTGCCTAGTTAGTTCCGCCCTCTTATCATCTCCGTGCCTCGCCCAAATAATCTACGAACCGCTCAGGAGATTGAAAAACGCCAGCGGTGGCGCACCGTAGCCGCTCGTCACCGCTATGCGGCGAAACCCGGCGTCACTTGCAAAAGCCTGCGACCACCCGCCAACACCGTCCCGCCGAAACGGACGAAGAAAGACCATAATAATGATGTAAACACATAAAACATGTCGTCAACAATTACATACCCATCACACCAAAGAGAAGCTTTCAGACAAACTACGTGGCTTGGATAGACGACCACTATCCATAGGAAAAATTTTGGGTCCATGGCTGACAGAAAAACTACAAAACATCGCTGCGCGCGCCTTGGTACAATTTTTGGAAGAATCAAAAATATCACAAGAATATTAAGTCAGATATTAGTTATTGCTGGCATTGTTATTATTAACAGGCACTCTTGATTACATGTTTACTGTGTCTTCGTGTTCATGTGGAATTTGTGTCTGCGCTCAAGACTGTTGTATTTAGAGCACGGCATTTAGAGCACGGCACAGCACGATGATGTTGGGCACTTGCAATTCGCAAGTGCCCAACATCATCTTTGTGAACTTGGTTTTGAGAACATTTATGCTTTGTGAACTTATGTGTTGTGTGTGAACACTTCAGTTTTGTGAGTATTTCTGTTATGTAAACTCTTCTGTAGCGCGAACATTTATTTATATTTCAGTTAGAATTTTGTACGTGAATGTTCGTACATGTAGTTATTAGTCCAGTTTTGTGAGTTTTGACAACGTTCCGAGGACAACTATCATGCAAGAGAAGAGGAGTAGCCGGCGCCCCATATAGGCACCAACCTCTCCTTAAATACATTTAATTAAAAAAAATGCTCTTCGCAATAATGTCACAAATATTCTCCAAAGCATGTTTGCATCGCCAATTCCTTTTCTTTTTCTGTAACAGCTTACTAAATACAACGCAAGCGTGTTCGTGTTGTGAAAACCAGAGAAGCGATGTTAAAGGACGTGAATTCAGCGAAGGCCAAGCCCAAGTTTTTGAGTAAAGGTAGCGCACGTTGCGCTGGCCACTTCGATGAACATCCTTCGTGGCACCCAGCTGAGAATGATTCTTCAAAGGAAATCAAGAAGGCCCATATGGCAATTTAACTGTAGGTAATACTGATGCATCCTATCAATTGTGTCATAGCCAACAATTAGATTTTTTTGCTTTCGGTATGAGACCGGTGTTCACTAAATGACTAGGTATTTACCTAACTATTGGCATCATTCAGTTTACGTTTATTTTGTTTGTTTCGTCGAAGACCAAAGCTTCGATGGAGAGAAAATCTTGACTAATGCATTTCGGTTGTACTTAAGGGGAAAACTCTGCTTAACACATCAGCATGACATACCCGCCCTGGTGGAATATAGACATGACATAAGCATGACATATCCGCCCTCGATATTAGCAGGCGTTGCGCTGCTAAGCCCGAGGGCGCGGGATCAAGTCGCGGCCATGGCGGCCGCATGTCAAGGGGTGCGACATGCAAGAACGCCCGCGTATCGGGCATTGGACGCACGCTAAAGAACCCCAGCTTCTCAGCTTTAATCCGTAGTCCACCATTACGGCGTGCTTCATAAGTATATCGTAGTTTTGGTGGGTAACACCCCTGAATTTATTTCATTTTTTATTAGCACAACACTATCATTATATGCCATATACTGCTGCATTGTTTCCGACGATTGGCGGGCAGTAATTAACTGTCAATATCATGCAACTTCATTGCATTGATAGAGACAAGCTGAGATAAATAATAAAAAGTATTTCCTGTGTAACAAATGTTGCTTTTTTTTGCTGAACCAGGTTTTGCAAAACCCTGGAGCTGCCGATTTCTCTCTCCTGGAATTCTAAAAATGACGGATAATGATTAGCTTCGCCCCACTGCTGTCGAAGCGTGATCGCGATACCACAGCCCGTGACTTGAAGTCTTTGTCTTTCCAGCAATAATATTCACAACAAAGAAGGAAAGCACTGTGGTGCTGTTCCATACCAATTGCAATGTTTAGAGTAATCTTGAAAGACAATTGAATTATACCTCGGCATCATTAGCCTGCATTCTAGCCTGCCACACAGACATGTTAACTCGCAATCGGATGGATTGCGCAGTTATTAATTTGTTTATTTCCATTGCATGTAAAATATTTCTTAATACATAAACTTGCGCCTACAGTCAGCCACGAGTGTTAGTTACTTACAAACTTGAGTATTCAGTTGTTGTTTTTTTGAAACAGGGGTGGCTATGAGTTTGCAATGTTAGGGATCTCCACCAGCTCTGGCGACACCCTAAGATGAATCAGATGGTATGCAGACATACAAATTCAACCTTCGGCACACATCCAGTTTCATTGGCGTATTGAGATTCACTTTTCGGTTATCATCACCTGGGCGTTACCTCGTGGGTGGCCGAAAAAGGAGTCACATGGTCAGATCGTCGTTGCCTTCTTTCATTTGTTTATGATAAGTCCACCCTGTGCAATATTTGTAGAAGTAAGTTATAGATACAAATGTTATCGTTTAACGTATTCGAAAGGAAGTAAAGGTTGGCGTGAGAATGCGCCACGTCTGCATTGTTCGCATTCGACGGTGGAGAGACAGGTAACTTCGGAAAGAGGAGACACGCCTGTGATGCGCCGCTGAAAGGCGTGGCTAGAGGCTTATTGCGCCGAATATACAAATATATAGCGGGACAGTCACGGTACTCCGATGTTGCGATGTTGCGTTGATAGCATTAAGGGACGTTTGAGATGTAACATTGCCCCGTCTTCCGTGTATTAAACGAGGAAGCGGCGTGCGCAGAGTGCGCAGGGTGTGCAGTCTGTTCTCGTGTGGACATTAGGGTTGCCCACCATCTCGAATTTAGCGAGACAGTCCCCTCTTTTGAGTGCAGGTTCTTCCCGACTTGACCCTCTCGGTAGGACCTAATGCGTATATTGCAATATGGGATGTAAATTATTATATAAAAACGGTAATTATTCATATTTATTTACATGACCATGCATTTCGATTACTCGCTCGTGTAATATCCACCACTTCCATGTTTTTATCCATGTTTTTATGCGTTGAATAACAATTAATGAATTACTATTCTTTTTATATTGCCTCCAAGCTGGGTTGCATATTCTTTTGTATTCTTTAACATTTTCCTAAATGTAAAGGAAGCTACGTCTTTGTCGTGGTTTAAGTGTTGTTGTAAGCCCTAACCATTCGCAGTGTATCGTCATCCGTACGGGTAGCGGCTTTAGCCAGGCAACTATTCTGATTATTTCTTAACGGAAATCGCGATATGGCAGTGCTAACGAAAATTGTGAAACCTTGTTGCGAATTTGCTAACAAGTTACTCCTAGCACTAACACATTTGGATGCGTAAAACGACGTTTTATTAAAGAAGTAAGGGGAGCATCTCATCATTTTCTCGTAGGTTTCGCGGTGCATATCCCGAAACCGGTGCCATCCTCAGTATTCGCTCCCAGTGGATATATCTTGCATACTCACCAGCTACAACTCGTAAATTGCAATATTGGATGCTAATTAATTCTTCAAAATGGTAACTATACGTTTTTTTTATTACTCGACTATGTATTTCGATTTCTCGCACGAGTAATATCCGCCATTTTGAGTAATCGAGCTCAAGGACTACAATTACGCTATCTGCCTCAGGCGATTTTCAAAAATGTCTGAATGGTCTGAGAAAAACACACCCCGTATACAGGAAGTAGGTTATGTCGTCGTCATATATTATATGATTACGCATAACAGAGTGGCACTCACCGGTACTTAATTGGGGTTCAAAATAATGCGCCATATAAGCAGCTTAGCACAGTTGTGGACTGTCTACATCAAGCAATCAGTGGTGGGGGTGGGGGAAAATATTTTTCTGCGCCCTAAGTGGTGAGAGTAACGCTGGTGATAAGGAGGTCGAGTGACGGTGACCCAATAAAGACTAGCAAATGTTCATTCCCCTACTCATCAGTCTAGTGACAAGGATGGCGGCGAGACGGACTGACAAAAACGATCTACTTTCTATCATTTAACTGCTGTCATGGTGAAAGATGTGTGTTTCCTAATGGCAGTTTCTTCACGCTGTCCTCTGAAAAAAAAAGAAAGAAAAAAAGCGAAAACAAAAACAATAGAA
Organism: Dermacentor silvarum; assembly: GCF_013339745.2. Taxonomy (NCBI): domain Eukaryota; kingdom Metazoa; phylum Arthropoda; class Arachnida; order Ixodida; family Ixodidae; genus Dermacentor; species Dermacentor silvarum. The sequence goes on along the minus strand of NC_051155.1, from coordinate 160,084,262 downwards.
AAAGAAAACATAAAAACTCGCGCTACCAAATTATTTCCGCACTTGTCGGTGCCCGGTGTGGCAGCAACAAATTAGGTTTACCGGTGTCAGCGGTACGGCACGCGAAGGGTTCGTCATTGAGTCCATCTCACGCGCATAGGCAGTCCACATGACAGCGGCCAGCCCCACAAAGAAAGGTTATTTGTTTACCAAGTGGGATCTTCGTTATCGGATTGTTCTTCAGGGTCCTGGAAAACAATCAAGTGCTTTCTTCCTTCACTTGTGATTCTCGATCTTTGCTTCCGCGAGACCTGATATGTCCATTGTGTTTTGTTCCGCCGCCCACTCTGTTTTGCCAGAACACGTGAGATACTTCGACTGACCTTGTTACAGCTCATGTTTACCGCGCGGAAGTCAACAACATTTCTTTGCCTGCAGTTTCGGTCGATGTTGCGCAAATTGGCTGCCGTGTTTTGACAGCAAGCACAATAGTTCATGTCTATCACTTTGCATTGTTGAATTCATGACGCCGTGGCAAGAGAGGCAGAAAAAAGTAGCGATTGCAAAGAAAATGAGCTTGTAAGCGAAATAAATGTATCGGTCCGGCAGCTAAGCGCACAGATCAACCAGTGCTGTGAATTTAGTCAGTGACTTGTGAAGTGGGCGACTGCTGCAAAGAGAACGTCTATGTATTATATTTAACCCTCTATGTAGACAGTCCTTGTTCTAATGTTCAAAGCCCGCAAGCATATATAAAGAGTTCAAGAAATCAAAACAGGGCCAGGCACTATTTGTCACACAATACTTCTGCCATTGAACCTTCGAAGTGTCGTCTGGTTCACATGCCACGGCAGCAAGTACAGTCATTGATGAAGCGGTTCGCGAAAATCCTGACAGCCCTACGAGTTGGTGCGCTGAGAAACGGCGACGGACTAAGACGGAAGTGGAAGAGAGAAACCAAAACTACAGGCTTTTTTCGTCAGTGAGCTCGCCAGCACTACTGTCCATTTATAATTGTTCTGATTGCTCGAAGTGCTTGCCTACTCAACCTATCAATGTTATAACAAAATTCAGCACTCCTAATCTCTGGGATACTGACTGCGTATAAATTACGATGAGATACATTACGCGCCATCGAAAAATTTTTCAAGACCCACACTTATTTGCTACTGATTTCTACAGAAACCGCGGTAAAAACCGTGATTTTGTACGTCCGGCTTCTCGAAGCAATAGAGGGGATAAATTAGATGCGCAATACATTGCTGTTGAACACTTTATGCCAGAGGACCTTCTCTCAACGGAGAAAATAGAAATGTGCAACCTCCCTGCGTCCCTACCGAAAGTGAATAATTCAGTTCGGAAAATGCCCTCGTTATCTCCAGAGCATTGCCTCCGTATACTCATCACTCGCGGAGAATCACTGCGACACGGCTATGCGACGCTGGCGAACGTCAACACCAAGTACTCAATAAATTGGTGTATGAGAACGATAGCAGGTATCATAATGGTGTTTGTTTTGCGTTGTTATCTCACCGGACTTTTCATGAGCTGCTAGTTAAATGCTTTCTCACGGAATGCGGCACATTTCTCTTCGTCAGCGATGATCTGTAGACCATCCTCCAAATGAAGTTCGCTCGCTTTTCCTTGCGTGTCTTGGCCTTTACCGAGATGCTTTCGTTGTTATCTCTAGTAACATGCGTTGGCGGTGGCGATGCTATGCACGGGCCAAATATAATCACCGACCCATGGGTAGCACAGAGCCACAGATTACTACAGAATCCTACAGGTAACATCGCTCACTCTAGAGCACAGATTAACGTTCCTCGTAGTGACAGGCTTAATACGCCCGACGGTAATGTGTGCATAAGCTTTTTTTTTCTATTTTGGTTACTGTTATTCTATCCAATAGTTACATCCGTCGAACTATCTAGTCCAATTCCGTGCTAATTCCATATCCATTCAATAGGTTGGCGACCTTACTATTGTCATGAGGGTTTCATTCATCGCGCGCTATCTCAGCCTCTCTTCTTACTAATCCGTCGTACTCATCTACCCAAGATCTCACGAATGAAAGCAAGGCCCAATAAATTATTCTTTCAGAAAAACCACTTCGCATACAGGGCTGCGATAACAGTGGTAGAAAAGAGAAAAAAAAAAGCCGCCAGAAATAAAGAAATTGGGGTCAACGCAAATACCCACCGAACGGTAGGTATTTCATTAGTTTAGAGGTCAGTGGAGAAAAATTAGGAGCTTCAGTTGTTCCACGTGTACATGCGTCAAGTCCAGTTCGTTACCGTTTTTCTTTGGCGATGAAGGAAAAGTTTTATACGGTTGCAGTCCATCCGACCCCGAGCGCGAGTTCTGGAACATTAGCCGCCCCCCCCCCCCCCCTCCACCTCCGCCTCTCATTTTATGACACTCAAATATTTTTGGGGCCCCTGGGTAAGTAAAGAGACGTGACAAAGAGTACTAAAACAGAAGAAAACGGATAATGAATAAAGCGCGAGCACGGCAATGCACAATGTCAATGGAAGGAACGAACACCTACTCCAACAGCGAATACATTATTTTTAAATGGTTTATGGCGAGTTGCCTTTCAGAGAAAAAACGGAATGACCGAGAAATCATCGAAACAAGAATAGATAAGCCGAAGCAGGCTTGATAATTCAGAGTAAATGGAATCAGAAAAAAAATGAGTTGGACCTTATTGAGCTTATAGAAAATAAGTTACAGCAATCAAAGAGGTTCGCGTTAGTGCTTCTTGGTTCTTTTGAGAAGAACTCTTTGGGAAAAAGTCGACTAATATAGCGTGCGATCAGCCACCGCTGTTTCTGTGTTTGAATTTTTTTAAATACCACTGTGAGGCGGTCTTACGGAAGACTACCCCATGGACTACTAAAACTATCGGTACTTCTTTGTAGTCAGCGTGATTTCTTCAAGTGGGATGCCATGTTGGGTTGCTGGTGCGTGCCCGCTAAATACTTCTTATGCTACGGCGAAATGTGCTGTAAAAATGCACACATCTCTACAAGGTGAATCATGACGAGTGGGCGAAGCACTGGGGATCGTTCTTACCGTAAATCACCCCTGACATTGCCCACTCGCGCATGTAAATCAGTGACAACGCGTGTGTACAGTATATACAGTGTTTTATTTGTCATAACTCGTATGTCGTGTTAAGTTCTTGATTCCGTTTTCCCTTCATTATCACTGCTTTGTGGCCCGTGAAATGTAGAGCCAGTGGTTCTTTGATCGGATCTAGCCTGAAGTTGGCAAAGACAAGGTCTATGCACGTTGACTGGTTGTTTCCAGTCATACGAAATGCATCGTAGAGCGTATCGAGACGTCATGTACTGCAAAAGCCAGTCGCTGTCCGTGATGTCTACGTTGCAGTCTCCGACAAGTACGAAGGGGTTGTTCTTGTACTTTGTTTCGTATTCGCGCACGGCTATAGATATATGTACTTTTCTACGTTGGCTCGGGAGGGATTCGGGGTCAAGTACACTGTCATGACGACGGTTCCGTCGGACAGCTTTATTGCAGCGTGTTCGCCGTTGTGAGATTGGCTCGTTATAGGTAGGTCGAGATCCACCGCAGTCTCTGGCAATTTCACGTACTTCCCAACACCAGCCGCTGAACGCTCTGCTTCTTCTGTGCAGACGACGGGGAAGAATCCATTGATGTGCGGTCTCGCGTTCCACGTTTCGGTAAAGCAAATGACGTCTACAGTCGTTAGTATGGGATCTCGTTCAACGTCTTTTGCGTGGTCATTGAGGAAGCGCGCCACGGAGAGAAGAGAAGCAGGGGGTTGGGAAGTGAGCTAGGAGCTGGCGAGGAGGATACCGCGTGCGCATGCGCCTCGCCGCCCTCCTCCGCCCTCCTTGTTGCTATGGCTACGGCGCGGCCAACGATGTTGTGAGCACGGACAACGTGGACGGACGGACAAGCCTCGACCCTAAGGTGCTTCGCTCCTAAAAGGTTGTTAGCCGGGCATGCTGTATGAGGACATAATATGGCAAACGTAGCAAAACGGGAAAACGCCCGTTTCCTTAAATGGTTGTTCCATGTTCGCGCTGTTTCTCGTATATGATAATTTTGTTGGCATTCAAATTCAGTAGTCTCTGCTGTGTGCCCCGGTAAGTGGCGTCGCCATCAATGAACACTCGAGCCCTTCGATGTAAAAAAAATAATAAAACAAGATACAGGCGTAACGCCAGATTTTCTTTCGAAAGCGTGTTTGAGCGGGCCGATTGGCCTGGGATGCCTAATAAACACAAATCAAACTGCTGGGGTTGTGTGGGCGTCATGAAAACAGCGAAAAAATATTTGAAAGTTCAAGCAACTGTGGTCAAAATGGTAAGCGTAAGGTATAAGCAAGGTGCATCGGAAGTGCCAACAGCATGCAGCAGAGTTGCATGCAATTGATTTTACCCTGGATAAAAGCTAGAGCAGCCATTGTGCGCAAATCAGAAAGAACTTATGTTATAGTGATTTTGTGCGTGTGCGTACGTATGTGTGTATGTGTGCTTCTGCTTCCATTCGAACATTGGCCACGGACTACCGAGTAACCCAGATAGACGGGAAAACGGTTACATACATACATACATACATACATACATACATACATACATACATACATACATACATACATACATACATACATACATACATACATACATACATACATTGCCCCCAGAAAGTGCATGAACTACCTTAAAAATACTAATGCATTAAAATTACTACAGACTTAACTTCCTTCTCAGGGTTTGTTGCAGTCGCGAGCCGTAATTAGTTCTGACAGGGGGGTCAGTTGAAGTTATTTTGCTTTCTTACATCATAACTTTACTTCGTATCGATTCTTTAAGTGCTACTTAAAGTAGAAGCACAAGCAGGTGAAGCCAGATGTTTAGCCACCATTTAATATACACATACTAAGACTTATGTTAACTCTGTCCTTACCTTAGGGAAAATAGAAGTTTTTTGTATGTTACGGCAGATGTCTTTTTCTGAAGAAACTACTGCACTCAATATTTTATGTAATACATAAACGAAAAGCAGAATGAATGCAGTTTTCATACATAAAAATTTTATTAACGATATGCATGTCATAAAAGAGATATAACTTTCTAAAATCAAGATTATGGGATAAAATTGAACAAAGTTTGTAAAGACATGTTTGTATCTACTAAGAAAAAAAAAGGTTACGAACATTATGAGATATACAAAAAAGATTACCGTCTATTAGGCACTATCTCCGAAAAAATAAAAAAATTTCATTGAGCAGCTATTTCACTACAGAAATTGAACTGCAAGCACTACAGTTGGGCGTTTAAAAATCACCGCTCGGGGAGAAAAGTGAACTGTTTAGAAAACAAAAATACAGTTTCTACTCTTTCACGTCCAATGGTGCAGTATGTCCATGAGAGGTGCGGAAGGTCTCGGAAGCAGCGTTTCAAACCATCAATAGAAGGCTAACCATGCCCAATGGACGCGGTACCGAAAGATTTAAGTGCCTTTACGTACCATTTGGTCTCAAACTCCATGGCTACAGCTGTTGGTATACGGTTGTATGTGCGTGCGTGTGTTTTAGTGAGGCAGCGGCTCTAAAGGCTATAATGTATCAAACATTAGGGAAGTATACAAGCTGGATAAAACTTTATTCGTAGTTGAGTAAATAGACAAACAAGTTTCGCCAGTTTTGTGTACAGAGCCTTGAAATGCGAGTTTACTTGTAAACGGTAGAACTGCCGTCTAGAGCTTTCAGTTAGATTTGGAATACCAACCAGAGATTTTAGTTAAATTGGGAAGGGTTCGACGGGAAGCAAAGCTTGTTTTTCATGACCTGACCGTTTTGTAAACATTCGGGCTCGATAGGAACAAACACTGGGTTTTACAGGACGCATTTACTTTGAACGTAAGGGCCTAGGCTTCGAAAGCATCGCCACGGGCATCGGATAATGAATACGTAGTGAGATTCGATAAAAACACACGTTGTGAGTTTTGATCCGGTTGCTTTCTGTGGTTGGGGGATCCGCGTACTTGATCATGTGGTCAATCGGCCGTCGAGGAGGGGTGCACGTCGCTTTTACATGAAGGTGGAATGCGCGGTGTGCGTAATCAAATGAATGCGCAGTGTTAATTTCTGAAATACATCAATCTGAACTCAAACGTGAATACGTGAATTTGGAATTAGTTAGAGTGACCAGTGGAATGAATATTATTTTCTCAGTGAGACAAAAGTATAACATCCTCCAAATCTATGCCTTCTAGTGGAAAGTCGTCCTTGATTTCCTGCAATATTGAAAGGTAGACGATTTGGACCAGTTGTGAAAAGAAGTTTTGTAGTTTGTCATCTAGCTTAAAATTACTCAGAAAGCAGCAAGCACACTTAATGCTCGAGTATGAAATAGAGATTCCAATTCAAAACAAACTTTCCAGGTTGCGACTTTTTAGGATCTTTCAGAGCAATTTTTCCTACTATAGCACTTCCCCAGTTACCAAAGCTCCCCCACGAGACGTACTCAGACAGACTAAAACGGTGGTCATCTCCAACAGCTTAGAAAATCAGTTTCCAGGTGGAATGTTAAGCGGTGCAGTGCGAAGCATGACAAAGGGACACAGAAGAGTGCTCGTCCTCGTGTTTTCTGTGTCCCTCTGTCCTGCTTCATTCAGCATCACCTAACATTATGAAAAACCAGCTAGTCCGAACAACTACCCTTCTACGGGGAAATCAGCTTGGCAGAAATTTGCACACGGTGACTAGATATATTGGTTTTTGCTGCAATGAGTGGACTTTCCTACAGAAACGTGTCGCTGGCATAGTTGGTTCATATTTTCAGCTTTAACAAGAGCACACATTAAGAAGAAGCTTTACCTATAGGCCAACTCCGACGCCGCCTATTCAATTACATCTAAAACACCAAGATGCTTCTATGAGGAAAACACTGGGCTGATTTGAATAAAATTTGTTGCACTTTAGCGATAAAGATGATTTCTAGCAACTCTAGGCAGGACGATTTTGATTTAAGACCTCGAATGTTTTTTACAAATCTTTTTTTACGAAGAGAGAGAAGGAAATATTCGTATTAGATGCGAAAAACTGTGCGCTTAACCGGAAGATAAACATCCAGTTGGCTACCCTGCACTGGGGAAGAGTAAGTCGAGACCATAATATTTTTGTGAAGTTTAACAAAAATACAAGCACGAATCTACAAATCCTTAACTTTCCACCAAAAGCAGATTTCGACACCATCTTTTGGAACATCTCAGGCGGACAAGTGTGACACATGAGCTTACAGCTTCGGTGAAACTGGTAAAATGTGTACGAAGGTATCGCAGAAGTCCAACTAACAAGTTACCCGTGTATTTCAGAGTGGTATATATTACACCGATTTTGTCCGCTGTAGCTTTTTATTATGTGCAGTTTACACAATTGTGATATCGTTTTTTTAATGCTGAGTTAGTGTTGTAAACATGACAGTCGAGTTTATTAAAAGTTTCAAAATTTCAATACGTGTCAATATTGTTTTGAAATTGACGGCCTAAATAAAAAATCTCCTTCCTATGGTCTCTAAATTTTAGCTGTTTCTTTTTGAATACAACAAACTTCATCAACATTTGTGAAGTGGTTGCCCAGACAAATCATTTGCCCGTTCACATGCATTTACATAGGAGCTTTCAAGCTAAAACTTATTCTTACGACAGGACGTAAGAAAGTAGACACAGGACCAGCGCTCGCCTTGTTAGTACACTTTCTTTCGTTCCATCTTAGTTTGTTCCTGTGGTAATCCTGCAGATACAAGTGGGTTGTCAACTGGATGCTTCTCGCTGGAAAACTATAACAGACTTTATAGGAATGATAACAGCACCGATAATGCTCTGTATGCAACATGCTAATAATAAAGCTTATACATCGCTGGAACACAGTCACTCAGCCATTTTCGATATGGCCACTTTCTTGAGATGGTCGGCCTGAATGAATCATTGTGCTATACCTAGTGGAAAAGTTGCATGGACTTCTCGCCCTACGCATAGATCCGTACACCATTTATTGTTTCCAGAGCAACTCCTACTGCTACGCATCCCCAATAGATATGTAACATCGGTTAATCAAATCCATATTTAGGCGCAGCTGGCAAAAGGGAGTGCGATTTTTACAATGCAGTTTAATAACCGTCACAGTGCACTGAAAGCCTTAGTTCAAGATCTTTTAAACCCTTTACGCCACTACGTGCTCAGTGTCCGGTCACGATGTGCGCAAATCAATTATTCACTACGGATAAAAGCCTCAATCTTCAATAAGTTGTGCCTGTTGTCTATATAACATACGGTGCTGTCCATGAGAGGCATTCGCATCATGCAATGGCTGGCAATGAGCCATTCTATATTCAGCGCCGAACCAGTCTCGCTTGCATCAGCTTTGGACGTCAAATGAACCAAACATCTTTATATCGAGAAACGAGTGGCGCTATATGTTTAATGCGAGTGAGCGGAATCACAGAGGTCTGGTTGATGTGGCAGCGCTGATAACGATGGTGGCGCCTCCTCCTCTATGGAATAGTGTTGGCCTGAGCTCGTTGGTTGCACATAGCACAAATGGTTTCCAGCAGAACGAATGGACACGGACAGAAAGGGACGACGACACACGCTGGACTAGCAACTGAATTTGCTAGTTGCTAGTCCAGCGTGTGTCGTCGTCCCTTTCTGTCCGTGTCTATTCGTTCTGCTGGAAACCATTTGTCCTCCTTTATGCTCGCGTCACTCCCGCGTCCCTACTTCACTCGAATAGTTTGGACCTGATGAATCTGTCAGTGATGTTTCGAAGGCAGCTATACTACTTGTGCGTGTAGAGCCATTGTATTGTTAGCGGATCTTGGACAAGCGTTGTCGACCACTGAATTGGGCGACAGTTTCGAGGGAAGAAAAGTTGGGACAAAAATCTACAGCTATTTTTAGTGAGAAGCTTAGTGACATCGTGGTGAATAGCATTCAAATGTTTTATTGAACAAATTTTGCTGGATGCTGCTTTCTTGTTTTGGCTTCCTTTGTTCTTGTTTCACCTTTTCAACTCTCACAGTTTACGTGAGCACTGTGTACGGGCATGTTCCGCCCAGTCGCTTCTATGCTGGTTCGGTATTTCGTCTCACTGCTTGTAAAGTGGCCTTTAAGGTGTTAGGCGGGTCACGCGAGAGGAACAAGCACAGCCCAATCTCTATTCCGATTTGCTAGCTGGAACCAGTTACGCATCGATTTTGTACCACCGCATTGATCCCAATATGGACGAGCGATATTCTCCGGCTAGGTATGACTTTGACGAAAGTCTACTCACTCCTCATTGAAATGTCACACACACCTGCCTGTGACTCATGCAACGGAGAAGAGACTATCGAACGCGTGTTGTACCTTCATTCTCTTTATGACATAGAACAAGACGTTCTTTGGAGCGTGTTAAACCGATCAGATAGCGCACCTTATTCAGCGACAAAGAATCTTGGACCATGGCCACACGTGTCGCAGACTTACAAGGCGACTCGGGCCTTATCACCGTTCATGAAATCGATTGTCCTCATTGGCCGATTGTACGCGTGAAGTGATGGACAACCACACGTGCTCACATTTACAGTACCTTCCTCCTTCCCACTCTTTTCATCCCTTAGCCCCCTTCCCCTGCGTAGGGTAGCAAACCGGACGCGTCTGGCTGACCTTCCTTCCTTTCCTTCCTACTCTCAATGTATTTGATAGAATTACAACGCAATTACTGGTTTCTCGTATGATGGTCTCTCTTGCTTTAGGTGCCCAATTTTCGTTGCGTGCACGAATTTCTCTTCATACACGAGGTAATTACAGTGCTAAAACCGCGAGTGGTTCAAAAAGCAGTCCAGGAATTTTTGTGTGTGTTTGCTTGTATGTTTTAACACCATAAGACATAAATTTACCGTTTCGGACCGAGATTTTGTCATTTTTTTAAGGCAAGCATTGTCACACATGAAAAACAAAAACAAAAGCTACGCGCATGTTTTTCTTACACGAGAAAATTGTATACGAATACTAGTCACTTGACGTCAACGTTCGCTTTCGTCGAACATAAAATAAAACGTGCACTTCTATTGAATACTTTGCCACTTGTGGAAAGTGCGATCGGGGAGAACCTCTAAAGAAAAAGACTATCGTCTTTAAAATAGGTGTTGTGAGCTTGCAGTTGGGGTTGACATTCCTGCCTTCCGTTATTTTATATCGCTATACCAACTTGTCTAGTCATATCTGTCCCAGATATGCACAGAGGAGCACCTGTTTGATCGTGGATGGCAGAGGGGGGGGGGGGGGGGGTGCTGAAGAGTGGAGGGGGCTGGGAAGGCCGCACTCGAACACATAAATTTCGAGGGGGTGACGCACGTGTCCAGTGTTCCACCCCCAGGCTACACAACTGATTAATGGCGCTTGGTTTACCAAAATGTGCACACAACATCGACGAACGTCTATTTGTACGACGACGGAGGCAGCAACGAGCTAGGGCAACGGCAGCGGATTGTTTGCGCTGGCCCAGAAGGATTAAATACTCGCTGGCTTCCGAGTTACTTGTAAGTGCCGCTCCTGTGTTTCCATCCGCAGATTCCCATGCTTCATCTAGTTCACAAGGACTCTTCCGGAGATAAATAATTCTCTTCGCACTTTCCTCATTTCCGCCACCCGCTGTTCCAATAACACAAATTTTATGTGAACACGGGAGCCTTTAAAACCAAGGTGCTTTGTATCTTGCTGCTCTGAGCGCCACTATTGTTTCTGGTTGCGCGAGTTAGAAGCTGCCAACGCGTACGCAAAATCTGAACCTTCTTCCTTCCGTTCTTTTCTTTTTTTTTCTTTCTTTTTCCTTCGCTAGCAACACAACTTAGCCGAAGCACTAGATGGGTGTGCTCGTACAAAGGAAGGCTTTCACAGATGACGAAAGCGCCTGTAAACGCCACGCCTCATCGATAACCAGCCTCATATACAACCAACATAGTGAACTCCTTGTTCAGGATTTCCGCATATGCTGACACGTCGCGAACAAGCGCTCTATATGCAAACATGTCGGAATGAGTGCTGCTAATGTAGAGAGACAGAAATAGTGGGAAGATAAAAAGAACGGCTGGCACGGATGGACCACTTGAAGCAAAGAAGACGGAAAGTAACTATCTGACGTGTTTGTATTTCCACTTTCAGCAGTTTACTGGCGAAGTTGCCTCGCCCACAGCGTTCAAATGAAATTAACTCTGTAGGTGCGATGAAGTGGACCTTCTATAGGGCCACGAGTTTGTGCGCATTCGACCGGTGGCTGCATAGTTGCATAGACTTCATCAGAAGTGAGCCTACAGAAATCTGGAGTCAGTAGCACTTAAACATTGGCGCGAAATCATGACATGACTTGCTTAAAAAGAAACTTCTTCGGTTTCTCATGCCAAAACGACGATATTGTTTGAGGCAAGTCGTACAGTAGGGGACTCCGGATTAAGTTTGACCATCACAGCTTCTTGAATGTGCACCTAAATCTAAGTACACGAATGTTTGTGGATGCCGCCCCCATCTAAATGCAGCCGCTGTGGCTGGGATTGAACCCGCCACCT